>NW_026068017.1:2003866-2113710 GCF_014885135.2 Alexandromys fortis | reverse complement strand
GAGAGAGAGAGAGAGAGAGAGAGAGAGAGAGAGAGAGAGAGAGATGTGCACATGTTTGTGTGAATGTGTGGAGTCCAGAGGTTGACATTGGGTGGCTTCTATTATCTTCCACTTCATATTTGAGCCAGGGTCTTTCCCTGAACCTACAGCTTGCCAATTTGGCTATGCTGTTTGGCCAATGAGCTATTGAGATCTGCCTGCCCACCTCCCCTGTCCTGGGGTTACAGACGTGCTGCTACACCTGGCTTTAACATGGGTGCTGGGGGGCCAAGCTCAGATCCCCATACTTACACAGCAAGCACTCTACCCACTGAGCCATCTCCCCAGCCTTTAAGCCTGTTTTCATAAACAAAATTATCCTGAAACACAATCACACATATTCACTTATATATTACCAGTGTCAGCTTTTGGACTGCAACAGAACCACGTGGCTGACAAAGCCTAAAGTATTTACTATCTGGCGCTTTAGAGAAAGAGCTAGTTACAGGCTTAAACTTGGGCCGTATTGTAATGTAATCTCCCTAAGGTGGGCTGACAACTCACCATTTTGTTAATGTCTTGTGCCCCTGTCTTTTCTATTTCATCTGGAAAAGGTGCACAAATGCCGGCTGAGATGAAGCAGGGCTGGAGAGGGACATCCCTGGCTTTAGAGGTGCAGAACTCTATGCAGTTCTTTTGCTTCTCTTGCACCTTGTCCATTGGCTGTTTGATGAGGTTTGGGTAAGAGTTCCCCCGCTGATTCATGTGCAAAGGCCCACAGATGACATCCAAGTCCACA
This sequence comes from Alexandromys fortis, assembly GCF_014885135.2. Classification (NCBI taxonomy): domain Eukaryota; kingdom Metazoa; phylum Chordata; class Mammalia; order Rodentia; family Cricetidae; genus Alexandromys; species Alexandromys fortis. Next base: position 2,112,932 of record NW_026068017.1, on the reverse strand, counting down.
GTGCTATTGAGATGTGGTAGAGTCTTTAAGAGTTTGACTGAGTGGAAGGACGCTGGTTCACTGGGAGTGTGCTCAGGCAGGGGATAATAGAACTCCAACTGGGTCTCTAGGAGTGTGCCCAGGTAGGGTACAGTAGGACCCCAGCCCTTCCTTTCTCTTTAGCTTCCTGGACACCAAGAAGTGACTTTCTCTCTACAGGATCCGGCCATGAAGACACTCACTATCTCTCACCACAGTCTCAAAAGTCATAGGGCAAACTGATCATGAACTGAAATCTCCCCAAATACAACCTAGAATAAACCAGGGACTAGCTCAGGTCTCTGTTTCTTGAGCCTCATGTTTTGGGGGATTCTCCACTTTGTTGTTTGATCTATGTTGATAAGCACAGAAGTTGGAGCCTGTGAGAAAGGGAGAGAGTATCCAGGCAGTGTCCCCCAATGATGTTCCTGGCTCATGTTGCGAGGAGGACAGGGCCATTCTCTTCTTGTTGGTATCTTAGGGTATATATATTTTTTTAAGATAATGAGCTAGAACAATGTAAAAATTGTTGGGAAGTCAAGAGATTAAATCTGTCAGTAATTTAAAAGTTTTTTTTCTACAGAAAGCTACTTCAGTACCCCCCCACACACACACCTGAGCTTGGGATTTTGCTTTCAGCATCATTAAGAGGCAACCAGCAAACCCTTGTTTGTATAGCACAAGTAATGAGGCGTTCATTACACCCCAAATTGCTCATTCGGCTCTGAGAATTGCTAACGTCATCAGTTTGCTCCATTGATGGAGCCATGGTTGGTTCCCCGTAGAGCCACCTCCATGAGGATGAATCTTGGGTTGCCAACTCCCTTGAGCAGAGATATACAAACTAAGCTCATTTACCACACTCTTTTTGTATCCAGTAACTGTTCTGCTAAGTCCCCAGCTCCTGAGTCTCTCCTCATTAGGAAGGCTCGGGCAGGTCCATTTTTAAAGTGTAGCTTGGCTCACACAAAGTTAAAAGTCTGGCCAGATCCAGTACTGCCCTAAGGAAAGCCATTTGCTGGAAAATGTTTGCAGAGAAGGTGGGTGTCACCCTCTTGGTTCTGTGCTGTGACATCAAGATCCAGTATTCTTCAAGAAAGATCTAGCCTGGCTGTGACCCACTGGGTCAGAATGAATTACCCATTTGCTATCAGTTCTTTCTAGAACTTTCTGATAGGATTTGAGAGCAAACAGAACCTCCATCTTAGCCTCACACCTTATTTTATAGATGAGGAAGCATGAGCAAGCAAGTCCCAGAGAGAGGAAAAGAATGGCCAGGGGAAGAGGAAACACTCGGGGTGAAATCTTGTAGCATTCACTTCCAGTGTGATCATATTTCACAGTCACACTTTTCCTTGATCCCCAGAACTCGGAGACTCATCTGTTTACCCCTGCCTTGGTTTCCCCAGACTGATCCAGGCTTCAGAAGTCACCAGCCCCCAGCCTCAACTCCCTGCAACCCCAGAGCTCAGCGTATGTCCAAGCCGTGAACTCATTCCCCTGGAGACAAGATTAAAGGGAGATGTTAATATTCAAGCAACCTTGCTCAACAAGCAAGTCTTTCAGGGTGACTATTTATTGCTATTTATGATGACAGATCATCCTTCTGATTTTCCCCAGCGCATGTCTCCAGAGGAAATTAGATATAGTACTTTCCTTAAGCAGGGCCAGGAGAAAATGTTTCTATAAATACTTAACAACTTGTCAGGAGAGATTACAAATATTGGCACGTCCTTCACAATGTCATGTTGGTTATTGAAGCTGTTAGAAGACATCATGATGGTTTATTTCCTTCCTGCTCGCAGGGAGCGCTCCATTTTCTGAGGCCAGACCAAATGTTTCTGAAAGCAGAAACACAGAGACAAGTCTCAAGTCCAGGACTCCTGACTGCCCTAGCCTCGGCCTTCACACCAGCTATGGGGAGCATGGGTCTGAGGTCAGAGAACCCCATTGTTTCCTCACCGTAGGACTTTAAGGAAACCCATTAGCTTCTCATTACCCAGGTTCCTCCGAGTGATGACGGCCCAATGATACATCTCACAATATTGCAAAGATTACATGAAATGCTGTACAAAACTACAATTCATGAAGGATAAGCCACAAACACAGTTCTGTTCTCTCCTCCCAGACAAGAAAACTGTATCAACTCCCAGACAGGAGACAGGAGTTGAGCGAAACTCCATTTTTGACTTCCAATAATACTCAGGAAAAATTTGACAACTTGAGAGTTAAATGAGGCACAAAGGGAAAAAAAAGCATTTTCTGACCCTGACCTGGGGAGATAGGTCCGTGGATACACTTTCTAGACAAGCACAAGGATCTGAGTTCAATCCTCAGAACCTACATAAAAATGCTGAACATGGTAGAGCATTCTTATAATCCCAGCACTGGCAGTGTGGAGACAGGAGTATTCCAGGTCACACCGATGCACTAATTTAATGGGCTAATTTAATGCTGAGATAATGATAGAGCCTGCCTAAAAAGGAAATGGACGTCATTCCTGAGGAAGGAACCCAGAGCTTGTCCTCTAGCTTCCACAGGGTTGCTGCACACACATGCACACACACAGGCAAATAACTCTGCCGAAGAAGATCTAGCATTTCTCACTCTCTCCTACTGGTGGGAGACATTGTCCAAGGGCTTCAGGTAGATTGAATCCTTCAGACTTTGTGGGAAACAGTCCCAGTACCCTTCCTTGCAGGGAGAAAACCCAGGCAACCTGACATACTTCAGACAGTGCACCCAGTGGGATGGAGTAGTGATGGTCCCAGGTTGCGGGTCTCACAGGCTCAGCCCTTTCTGCATGGCCTCTGGAGGAGGTCTGCTCCTTCCTTCCTCTCGTCCCTTCAGGTTCTGGAGTCTTATCACTGTGGATCTAGACATGGAGTTTTCATTTATCCCACTCAGCTCTTTTGGGGTCCGTGGACTTTTTTTATTTCAAGTCTGGCATTCTTGACACTTGTGTGCTGCTGCCACCTCTGTTGAGCCTCCGAGAATGGCTGGATCCCAACAGGCGCTTTCAAGGCAGCTTTGCAGGTCTTTCAGCTTCTTTTTTTAAAGCGTCATCCCCTCTTGTCTCCTTTTTTGCTGCACGCTGCTTGATCTCTGAATTCCAGTTTTGTTCTTTGACTGCCTCCAGCATTCGGGGTAGGCTCCCTGCTGAGTTCTAAATTCCCATGACCTTTTTTTTTTGTTTCTGGTTGGCACTTCTCAAGGCTGCCTCGGCACGTCTCAAGGCTGCCTCCTTTCTGCTCTGCCATTGCAGTTCTTCTGCCTAGGCTGCCATTCCCCTCCTGACCTCTTCAAGTCCCTCACATGCCCTCTCTGCAGTCCTCCTCCGAGCACCCTAACTGATTAATAGTCCCTCAAATGCACGTGAGCTCTGTTCTCCTTGGGTTTTCATGCACACTGATTGCCCACTAGGCCCTGATCCCCTTAACACTCAGATACATCAGGTCCAGAAGATCCTGGTGCTACCTTGAGTGGGTAGGAAGTGGTTTCCTGTCCTCAGAAACCACAGATCTGCAGAGGGTTGTGTGATCCCAGCCTCAATTACCGCTGTTACACTACTTATGCTGTGTTTCTTTTAGAAGCCTTGTTTTGGGAACTACAAAGATTTCTCTTCCTTATTTTTGAGTATGTGGGTGTATTTTCTTCAATGCTACAAAGAAATCATTTTGAGCACACATTCAGAGTTTGCTTGCCTCAGCTGATCAACTTCTACTCATCCTTTTAAAAAAGTAAGCAGTTCAATAGTCCCCCATCTTTGAGTTTAGGGGCTGTGTTTCAAGAGCCCCAGTGAGTGTCTGAAGCTGAGAGTTGCACTGAGTCCTAGAGAAAAGCACTGTTATAATCTATAGAGGATCGGAGAGCTGAGTCAGCTACTCAGTTACTAAGAGTGGATAGAGTATACCAGGTATATGTACTGGACAAAGTGAGGATTCACATTTTTGATGGGATGGAGCAGGATGATTTGAGCTATCATGAGGCTACTGGAATGACATACAATTGAAAAGGTTGTTTTTCTCTAGAATTTTCTGTCCAATTTTTACAGTCTGTATTAATCACAGATAATAGACTACCAAAGGCAAAACTGTAGCTAGGAAGCCTATAGCACATACAAAAGTACATATGTAATATTATTGGTCATAAAACATATTAAAGAGTGATAATCAGGACATGTGCCTGTGACTAGACTCCTTAGTAACCATTGGAACAAGACCAACCAGTATTGCACGAGCCATTGTGTTTCTTCCATATTCCGGCTCCACCTCCCCAGCCCAGGTACTTCTCATGAGTAGTTTCTGTTGATCTTTCCCTCTTCAGTCGTTTTCACAGTTTCCTCGATGAGGTGCTTTGACACTTCACAAGAGTACTATGCATGAATTCTAAAAATAGTTATGGATCTACAAAACAATGAAAACCCATTAACACATACAAGGACTAACAGGTCACAGAATAGAATTGGTAGGGACAGAGACAAGATCAGAAGGACATCTTCTTTACCACAAAGGAAGTATTCTGTTTTGAAGTCAAAAGGATGTTCTCTTCAAACAATGGGATCTTGTGGCCAGCAGAGGAAACCTTGAGTGGATGAGTAAAGAGGGGATGAAGCTCTGAGTGAATCTGTATTATCGTCGTGGGCATGGTCATGCCACGGACCCCAGTGCCTCCCTCTGGTCTGAATTCCAATGTTGACAGTGTGCACAAACTAGCCACTGTAGCTTCCTTCTCCATCCTGATAGCAACCTGAGACTGCCTCCCTAAAAAAGACCTCTACCCAGCCTCGCTAACCCTTCCCCCTGTGCTGTATATAAAGAAGCCTGATGTTCTGGGTTCCTGTGTGTGGTTAGTGCTGCTCCATCAGAACGAGCACAGTCCATCTGGTCCTGGCTTTTCTATACACGTGTCTGTATGTCCGTCCTTTCTTCATTTCTTTGTCGCCCAGGCAGGTTTCCTGGACCAAGCCACACAAGATTTGGTGGGTTGGAGCTATTTGTTAGCTGTTTGCACAGTGAGTTCTAGACTCTTGTCCACATCATATATACAAGTGAGTCCCCAGTGGCCATCCAGACCTGGGATAGACAGGGATGCATGTGCTTCTTTGCAAACCTGCATCCTCCCTGCTTCAGTAGATCTGTGCTGTACCAGAACGAGAGTCTCAGTAGCTCTTGGACTTTGCTTAGAGCAGTGCAGCCCTGTCTGCTGTGATGGGGTAGCACCTCAGAAGCGTCCTGGGATGTTGAGTACTTTTTCTAACGGTATCTGTCCAGCTGGGGATCCTAATTAAACAAGGGACAAGACAGATCTGCACTGATGCTTTGATAAGGGAGAGAGCCAGCACAAGGCAAACCAGCCATTAATCAAATATATGCCCTTGTACTGCTCAGCAGGTTTGGGGGCCACATTCATAAATCATCTTTTTTTTTTTATTTAAAAGCCACTCGCACCACCCAGGACTTGACTCATCTCTCTCTCCACTACTTGGCTTCCAAGGGGGCCCATACAATAAACCTGGTTATTTTTAGTTATAATTAAAATCATAACATACGGTGTCGTGGACCCCATTTCTGCTGATTGATGTGCAAGCGGTTTTTTTTCCCCATTAAACTGACTGTAAAAACTTTTTAATTTGGGGATATTTAGAGTGTTCAAGGAGAAAGCTACCCTAACATTCATGCCAGATGACAGCTAGTCAATGAGGATGAAAAAAAAAAAAAAAACCCACACTGGCTCGGCTGATCCCGGAGCTCTTGCTGCAGTAAATTACAGAATTAATAGGCTCTTAGGAAAGACTGGCATGCTGCTACTGTGAGAAAGACAATTAAATGTGAAAACCCAGTCTCCGCACCACACTTAATTTTAACAGGAGGCTCCGAGACTCCATAAATCTCTTTCCTGTTTCTTCCCCCACTTTCCCATAGGCTCTTCAGAGAAACACCTAGAACATTTGAAAGCCTGCTCCCTGCCCCCCACTACCCCCGCTTACTTGTTCAGATTATATTTCTGTTCAGAAACGGCTTTCGGAGATCAGGGAGAATTCTAAACCCCAATATGTTTCACTAGCTACTTAGAAGGCCTTTCTGTTCCTGGCTGAGTCTTTTCAACCCCAGACAGATTTATTCTGGCAGTTTTCAGTGGACAAATACCCTAGCTGCCCCAGTGACTGCTGGGAAAGGAGTGAGTCTTCTTGTATGACACTTGGTCTAAGAGGGACAGACATAAGCAAGTGCGTAAGAGGTCCCTCTTACTGGCAGGTAACAATTCCTAAGATTCCCGGGGATGCCCCAAACTTTAAACTCTTTATGTAGTGGGTTTTCCTATAAATATGTATCTATCTTAAAGATTAAGTTATAAATTAGATGCTTTAGGAGATTAACAAATAACACAATATAAAATATGCGATCTATTATAATAAAAGTTATATGATTGTGTTCTGTCTCTCACACAAAGCATCTTATGGTACTGCACATAGCCTTCTTTACCTTGGGGCTACATGAGATGAAACAATACCTATATGATGAAATGGGGTGATGTAAATTATGTGCATTCGACTATTTGTAAGAGTTACTTGAACACAAGTACTGTGAGCATGGAAGTTACTAAGTTACTCACGGGTGGGTAACACATACAGTGTGGACACATTGAACCAAAAGATGGCTCACAGAGTATGACAGCGTGAGATTACATCAGACTGCCCAAAAGCACATGCTGTGTGTGATTTATCTGTGGAACTTTCAGTTTGGAGGCTATGGTTGACAACAGCTCCTTGAAACAAAAGTGACACCACAGGCCAAGTGGATCTACTTTGTAGAGCAATGAAGAAGGGACTAGAAGGCCTCAGAGGAAAGCTAGCTTACATACAGGTGACTTTCTTTCTCTGCACTCCCTATTTCCCCACAGTGCTTTATGGCTTACCTGGTCAAAACAGTATTTGCTAAGTGGATCCTGGATTGACTCTGCTCTCTAAGCTCTTAGTCAAGTCCTGCTGAGGTCATGCATCTAATTCAAATTAGGCTGCTCTCTGTTCCACCGGCTCCTGTGATAAATTGCAAAGAAAACCCCTCTCTGAAGGGAAGGGAAGGATTTTAAGGTCCTCCTCCTCTCCCAGTTGCTTGGTAGTGAAACGTTTGTCACTTTTTAGTACTTTAACCACCAGTCATTTCTGACTAATACCCGGCAGCAGACATGGGGGACGATTTCCAAGATGATGGATGCTCCCCTTCTTATCTTTTGATATCTAGAAGTAGAAAATTTCAAGGAAAAAGGATTTTACACCAAGATGACCATAAATCTCATTGTGTTCACAACAGAAGGCTGACCAGAGGAGTTTATTAAATCTGTAAAGGATTTGATGTATATCAAACTGTTACATAAAGTCAATACTTTGGAGAGAAGCGGACAATAAATACTCAGCAAGAGGCAATATTTCTATCAGGGAGAAGGCAATCGCATAAAGATTAGGGGAGCGATTTCAATATTGCACGTCTCTCCGCAGGAAGGAGCTGGGGCTTGTTTTCTGGAATGATCTTGGGACAATGACTGGGGGTTGGGCAGGTAGGCCTCTTGGCTCAGCTACTCCCATCATGCAGCCTAAACTGGGTATTACAGACAGAACATTAGCGCCCCTTCTCACTTCATGCCCTGGAGCCTCAACAGTACAGCTATGGAAGGAGCTGGAATTTCTAAAGAAATGATTCAAGTTATATGACATCATAGATGTGGGGCCTGGCTTCAACAGGTTAGGTGCCCTGCTAAGCAAAGACGTTGTCTTTTGCCCACCCAAGCATGAAGCCACATGGGCACACAGCAGGTTGACAGCTGAGGACAGGCCAATAGAAGAGGCTTTGGAGAATACTGTCTAAACTGGAACTATGATCTTAGAATTTCAGCCTTCAGAACAGTGGGAAAATAAAACCCCACAGGCCAAGTCACCCAGTCTGTAGTACTTTGTTATGACATTCTGAGTGGACAGGACAATGTACCCCCACTTTGCAACTTCAAGATGCTTCCTCAGCCTGAGGGCGCATGTAGGCTGGAGACATAATAGAGACCCACCTTATCCCAAAACCTTAATCATGTTATCTAAATAGTCACAGCTGCTGTACCTACTTCTTCCTGTGTGCTCTTCAGACATCATCTTGTTTAATTTACTAAGAAATCCCACACATCAAATTGTAGATATGTGCTTGTCTTAAAGACAGTCTCTCATTATGGTCCAGGTTTACCAAAAACTCATGACTTTCCTGCCTCCATCACCCAAGTGCCGGAAATCCAGAAGTCATACTACACCTGGCTCACACTTTAAATACTTATGATTCTCCTGTTCCTCATCTGGAAATCCTGATGTTGAAAAGTACTAACTCACCTGATTTCACTCTGTTTAACTGTGACAGACAAGCTGGATCCAATTTCAGTGCTTTCTGGAATGCCTGACATCTTTGCTCTTCTGGATATTAAAGTTATCTTTCTACTTGTAGTGAGATGGCTAAGACTCAGAGTTGTAATCCCCAAGATCAATAATCCAGAAGGCAAAAGGAAATGTTAGTAGCCTATATGGATATATTGTCTACACGATACTAAGCCTCTGGATACTGAGGCATGCTCAAATAGTCCACTGCCCTTTTCTGCACCTGACCCATGTGGTGAGTGTGCAACTGAATGTTCTGTGGGAGAGATGAATCATTTATTTCTATTCCGTTATCTCCACTCATACAGTTTTAATGAGCCCACATGTCTCCCCCTCACATGAGAAACTGAACGAAAGTCATTTTCCTGGTGACCTACGGTGACGGCAAAACAGCTGAGGAAGCATCTCAGAATGAGCGCACACTTGATCTCTGGGAGTGGCTATGTCCTCCTGCCTCTCTGCATGTTATGTTCAACCTTTCCTAAAGGTCAAGGGGCGGTTTGAGTGAGGCCATTGTTCTGTTTCCTGTCACCTCTGCTACGTGCTGGGCATTCCCAGTGTTGGGAATATTGTCAGTTGGCATGGTCTTCCTTCTAAAAACTTTTCGTGAGGGTCCTCCCTTGTTGGTATGGCTAGGAGGACTCAACATTGGAATGCAGTGCCCTTTCTGTCCTAGGAATTCTTTGCTGCTTCCAGGTTCCCACTTGGGGAGCAGTCACTGCTGCCAAAGTTGGGTCCCACAAAACCACAGCTTTTCTTTCCTGGACTTTGATACCCATACCCAGCCAGTGTCTGGGGACTGAGCTTAGGATCCACCACTCTGGAGCCATAGACCTTTCTTTCTTGTCCTTAGACTCCAAAGAAACTTTTTACCAATCCTTGTTCCAAACATGTGTTATATGATATTTTGATTGTGTTCTGAAAAATAAGGCTTGCTTGGAGGCAGAAGGCGGAGCTAACCACTAGATCAAAATTAACCATGGAGGTTTGGAGGACTGTAGACAGATAGGAGACAGGAAGTAGTCAGGCAGGGATGAGAGAGAGGATCACAGCCTTTTTGGAGGAGGAAGAAACAAAAGAGGTAGGGGGCAACTGGTGGCTGCTTCCCTTCTTCTCTGGTCTTTCAGGGTTTTACCTCAATACCTGACTCCCAATTTTTATTGATAAAGAATAATTTCTTAAGGCTTCAAATGCTAGCTTGTTATCCTTTGCCCTAGTGCCCTACCCTGGCTCCTCACAATCCATTTTCTACCTCGTGTCCAGAGGGAATATGCTAAAGTGGATCCATGGCTTCCAGTGGCCTTTGGGTGACACTCAGCTTCTCTTAGTGTGACCCTACTTGTCTTTCACATTGTATTCTATTTTTAAAGATTTATTTATTTATTATGTATACAACATTCCGCCTCCATGTATGCCCGCATGCCAGAGAGGGTGTCAGATCTCACTGCAGATGGTTGTGAGCCACCATGTGGTTGCTGGGAATTGAACTCAGGACCTTTGGAAGAGCAGGCAGTGCTCTTAACCACTGAGCCATCTCTCCAGCCCCCTCTTACATTGTATTCTGGATTTCTTCTTTGCCACCTTCTGCTCAGTGGCAGCCAGACATTCACCACCAGAGGATCTTGCAGTCTGTCTCCGTCTCCTGTCTTCTGGATCCAGCTCTGCTTTACTGCTCTTGATCTCAAATCACATGTGTGCTTTTAAAGGATAAGGCATGCTCCCATCACATGGGCTCGCATGCCGAGTCTCAGCAAACAGGTGCTAGATTCTGTTGGTTATAATGCAGGCTGTGCTGTTTGCTGCTGGCAGATAGAGTGGATCATGCCTCTGAGGAGTTAGGTGGCTGGAAAGTGGGACAGAGAAATAAATGAGTCATAGCTGCTGGGTGATGGAAAATGTCCCCGGAGGTCTCAGAGGACAGGCAGTCAGGGTGGACTTGCCATTATATTCCTCATGCATGAGTGCAGCTGGAAAGCAGTCATGAGCCTGGGTGAAGAGAACAGATCGCTTCAGCAGCGAATGCACCTTCAGGTGCCCATCTGACTATACATGGTACTGACTTGTGTCACCCTCCTGGTGGCCTCTCAGGGAGCTATCTTGTCTGAAGTGGAGGTATCTTTTTGGTTTGTACATCATAGGCTTCTGGTAGTTGGAGGGGAAGGCAGGGTACAGAGACTGCAGACTCTCGGGGGAAATAAGGGCAGTTATTGTCAAGCATAGGAGAAAGGGCAGTGCAGCCCCTACTCTTTGTGTGTTCGGCAGCACTGGCAAAGGCAGAGTCCCTGTGCCTGGAGACTGGCAGATGAGCCAGAGTTACTCAAATGGCCAGGATCTGTGGAGGGCATCTGGATATACTTGGGCTTTTAAAAAATAATACAAGTTTCAGAAAACCCAGCCACCTAACTGTCTCAACTCACAACTGAAGGAATGATCTTGATTTTGTAGCCTCAAAGAACAGGACTGAGACTCAACCTTTGTCTTTCTCCCCCACCACCTTTGCATCAGTAGCAATCTCTTGCCACCTCATATGTCTGCTTATTTTTTGGGGTGGGGGTAAGGAGGGCTGCTCTCTGGTTCCTGTTCCCTGTTGGGATGAGGCTATTTTTTTTTTCTTTAAACTTGTGAGTGTATCTCGTGTGTGTGTGTGTGTGTGTGTGTGTGTGTGTGTGTGTGTGTGTTCAGGCCCACATACGCCACAGCACACATGTGGAGGTCAGAAGTCAACTTTACCTTCCATCTTGCCTTAGACAGGATTTCTGAGTCACAGCTTCTATGCCATGCTAGCTGGCCTTCACAGGAATGAAGAGTCACATGAGCCCTCATGGAGTCTCCTGTCTCCATCTCGAATCTCCTCATAGGAGTGCTGGGATTACAGCTCTGTGCTGCACCGCCCAGCTTTATTGGGCTCTATGGATCTGAAATCAGGTTGTCACATTTGCAGGGCAAGCACTTCGCTTATCATGCCATCTCCTCAGCCTAGGAAAGTGCTATTCTTGATCCCACCCTGGGCTTCAGTGGTGGGGGTAAGGGAGTGGGGTGGTTGGAGACACTCTGATTACCAGAAGGCTGGCTGTGTGTTGCTGGCTGACCATGGAGGAATTTGAAGCTGGGGATGGAGCCTGTACCCACTGCAGCATTAGTACAGATGTTGGGTTGCAGCAGATGGAGGGAAGATGCCTAACTGAAGAGCCAATGTTGTTGACCAAGACAACAGAGGCTTGTGGTGGGCAATGCCAAGCACAAGAATGCAGCCAGGGCCATCTCTCCATATAGGTGTGGGTCCAATGGGCCTATGTAAACTCCAAGGGAGGGACAAGAAAGAAACAAGACCTCAGTTGCTAGAGGTCTGAAGTTCATTACCTTTAATACCCAGAAGGGAAAACAGGTCAGAGAGGGGAAGAAAGTGCCCAAGTTGAGTAGTGGGCACATGGCAGAGCTGGGGTTCAAACTCACTCTCCTGGAGCTTGCTATAGGACTTTCTGCTAATATATGGGTAAGAAAGAAAGGACAAGGGAAGGCAACTCTCCTCCATGGATTGCTCTTTCATGTTCTAGAGGACTGGGGGACAGTGCCCAGTTGCTTATGAGGAAAGAGCAGCATGGGTTTGCTGTGGAATTTGTGCTGTGTAATTAGGCAACAACAGGTGTCTAAAAGGACACCTAGAAAATAGACCACATGACTGGACATTTGGCCACGAAGCTTTCCAGATGACAAATAAATATCAGAAGCTGTTCAGCATCCGTGGGCATTAGGAAAATGCAAATTAAACCCACTCAGAACAACTAACGTCACAAAACAGGTCCAACAACAAAGGCTGGAAGGGGGGAGGGTGCAGGGCTGGGTTACCCTGGCATCATTAAAGGGAATTGAAAGTAAGTGTGGCCAGAGGAACAGCAGTGTGACAGGGATGTAGAGACTGCCATAGGACTCAACAAACTGCAGGCCCAAGTCTTTATCCCAGAAGAATGTAAATGTAGTGCACACAACTTTTCATGGCTTTTCATCGATTATGACTGTAAACCAGAATCAACCCAGATGCCATTCAACAGTGCATGGTCCACCAAACAGTAATCCCAATACCAGCAACCGGAGCTCAGTAGCACAAGGGACAAGCAACCGATGGCACACCAGCTGGTGGAGCCACACACAGTACAGACGAATGGAAATGCCAATCCCAACAGGTTCTTTCTGCAAGACTCCATTTATATGACAGATTTGAAAAAAGACAGAATTACAGTAAAAGAAGATAAATGTGTGGCTTCTGGGGGCTGGGGTGTCAGTGGTTTCTGGAGGTAAGTATTTGGTAAATGAAGTGAGTAGAACTTCATGAGGAAAGAAGAAAGCAAATACTTCCTGTCTGTGGCTTGTGTGCACAAACCTTGTCTGTTAACAGGTAGAGAACTTATAGAGAAAAGGTCTCTGAAATAGGGATCTGAGTAAGATCAGTGGATTCTATCAGTGTCAATATAAGAAAATGATACTATAATTTTGTGAGATGTTACCATTGAGTAAAAAAGGGTCAAGTTCTACAGGGATCACCTATTTCTTCTCTATGATGGGACGTGAATCTGCATCTGTTTGGAGAGCAGGGCTACTGAGCAGCTGTTTTCACCTGCTGTGTGCTAGGTGATTGGATGGCTTCTAATTCTCAAAACGGCTAGTGAATTTCTCTAGAGAAATTGTCCTAGACACTTAGAAGGGCCAGGGGGCCGGGGTAGCCTTCTGTAGTGGTTGCTCTTTTATTTCCTTTATCCAGAAGTCAGAGTCTGTTAAGGGATGAAGGAAGACCTGTGACACATGTTGTCCATGAGTGAGGTGAGGGGCCTCTCAGACACCTGGGAGCCTGAAATAACAGGAAACATGTATTTGAAGAAACTGAAACCTTTCCTGGGAGCACTGGGCTGCGAAGTTGTTTTGATTTTCTGTGTCCTTGGAAATAGATCCTAACGTAATCACTCCCAGGTCCAAGATAAATGAATATAGAAAGTGCCTGAGGAACGCGGCATGGCTGACGGCTTTTATTGATCGACTCTTCCCACATTTCCCCAAGAAACACTCCCACTCCTTTGTGTGGCCCTGTGACATGAACATGACTGCTTTCATTAGAGGAGGGCATTTCCGTGGAATGAAATATGAAGTGGGTACATTCTGCTCTCACCTCTGGGCACTGTGGTGCCAGCCTAAGACAGATATTTCATTACTTTCGAACAAACATCCCCTACATTCAAATATTGACTGGGAACGAAAGCAGAGTGATCACAGAGCTGTTGTCAACAGACTCAAAGAACAGTGAGTACCCCAGGGTTCATTAAGTTCTCTCTCTCTCTCTCTCTCTCTCTCTCTCTCTGTGTGTGTGTGTGTGTGTGTGTGTGTGTGTGTGCAAGCATGCATGTGTGTGTGTGAAAAAGAGAGAGGTAGAGATAGGCAGAGATGGTGTGGGAAGTCCTTCTGTATATGTGTTGCTTTTATTGGTTAATGAATAAAGCTACGTTGGCCTATGGCAGGGCAAAATGGAGTAAGGCAGGAATTCCAAGCAGAAAGAGGAGGAAAGAATGCAGAGTCAGGGAGATGCCGTGTAGCCACCAAAGGAGACAGAAGCCAACCACAAGCTTGATGGTAAATTATAAAATAATGGAGGTGGGTTAATACAGTTGCTGTGTGATTATTTCACATCTGGGGAGCTGGAAAACGAAGAAGCAGCCTCCACCTTCACAGAGATAGAAAGAGAGGCACACCAGGAGAAAGACACACACACACACATACAAAGTGAGCCTAACAGATCCGCATAGCTGCCACCTTCTAACTAACATGTTCCCATCCTAATTTTCCAACACGAGCCCATAGCACTCGCTGATTTTGTCTTCATTTCTGAAAAGAAACAGAAATGTCCTGTGGGGCAGGGCTGGAGAGGAAGTGTAGGCACCTGAGGAGGCACTGTAGCAACTGAGTAGGTGGCCTAAGAATCATTCATTTTTAGTGGGCACCTAACACTCTGTAAACACACAGGCTGTGTGCCCTGAGCCCACACTGGACATCTTCTTAATTCTTGTTTTGTTTTGTTTTAATGTATTTTTTAAATTTCATTTTATATTCCATCCACGGTGCTCCCTGCCCCCACACAGCTTCTCCCTCAACCTGCCCCCTCATCCCAATCCTCCCATCCAGAGCCTTCGTTTGTTTGTTGAAACTGCATCTTGTTTTGTAACCCCAGCTGGTCTTGGACTGTCCATGCTCCAGCCTCAGCTGCCATGGAACTAAGATTATTAGTGCCTATCACCATGCTTGCCCCACTCTGGCCATTTCTGACTCTCTATGTGCTTATCATCGCGTGCTTTGTGTTGCTGCCATAGACATCATAACCAAAGCAACTGGAGAGGAAAGGATTTATTTCCGCTTATAAGTTGTAGTTCGTCAGGAAGGGATGTCAGGGCAGGAGCTCAGGGTAGGAACCTGGAGGCAGGAACGGAGCAGAAGCCATGGCTGATTGCTGCCTACTGACTTGTTTGACATGGCTTTCTCAGCCTGCTTTCCTGTACAACGCAGGACCATCTGTCCCAGGGTGGCACCGCTCAGCTCACAGAGGGATAGTGTCTTAGTTAGAGATTCTACTGTTGTGGAGAGACACCATGACCATAGCAGCTCTTATAAAGGAAAACATTGAATTGGGGTGTCTCACTTACAGTTCAGAGGTTTGGTTCATTATCATCATGGTGAGACGTGGTGACATGCAGGCAGACAGACATGGTGCTGGAGAAATGACTGAGATTCCTGCATCTTTCAGGCAACAGGAAGTGGTCTCAGACACTGGGTGGTATTTTGAGCATAAATGAGACCCCAAAGTTTCCTCCACAGTGACACAACAAGGCCACGCCTATTCCAACAAGGTGCTGCCACTCCCTTTAGGGACTGTTTTTTTTTTTTTTTTCAAACCACCACAGATGGGCCCTCCCACATCAATCATTAGTCAAGAAAGTACTTCCAGACTTGCCTATAGCCAATCTGATGGAGATTATTTTCTCTATTAGGGTTTCTACTACCCAGATGACCCTAACTTGTGCCAAGTTAACAAAAAACTAACCAGAACAGTCCTCTTAAGCAATGGGGGACTCTACTCTAAAAAATATTTGAGGTCTTCTGGCTCTTATGGTCTGTGACATTTTCTACACTTGTGAGATTTCCCCCAAATATAGTTTCTTCTCATTTCAAAGTTTCTGGCTCTGTCTCAATCACCCAGTTAATTTTTTTTCTGTTTTCTCTTGGTTTTCTCCTTCTCCTTTCCTTTCTACTTCTCCTTCTCCTCCTTCTTCTCCTTAGATGCTGTAGGCTAGTCTAGAACTTGAGGGCTTAAGTGAGTTCCTGTTTTGGATTCCCAAGTAGCCAGGACTCTGAGTTCTTACTAGGAGTCCTAGTGCCTACACCACACTTACTACCTGTTTTCTAATCTTTCTTGATATCCCACAGTCACAGCTAGGCTCTCCTGGGAGCCTCTAGCAATTGAGAACTCCACCCCAGAGGAAGCCAAGTCTTGCACTGGAGAGTCTTTTATGCTGGGTAGCGGTATTGCCTGATAGTCTACGGTTTGCTCTCCTCTCAAGAATGAAGCTCATTTTTCTCACAAGACAGCATTCATGCTGAAGGATGGTGATGGGGAACCTGTTGTCTGGCCCTCTCCAGACTGGGTACTCCCAGATCCTGAATCATTTAAGGAATGGAGTCCTGAGAGTCTTAATCATTCAGTTTGGCTTTTATAAATAAGTTATGGACCTAAAAATGTCTCTTCTTGTGCATATAAAAATTGATCATAAAGGTAATATAACTGTAAAAAATTTAGTTGCTAGGAGAAAGAGTCATCAAAACTTAACAATTTTAACCCAATTTCTAGTGATTTCATTTTTAAACCTTGTTCTCTACTTATATCATACTCAAATTGTGTATTGAGTATACTCGCAGTCTTTGTAAGATTTTTATTTTTGTTTTGTTTTGGGACAGGATCTCAGCATGTAGACTGGCCTTGAACTTATCTTGCTTTCAGTTTCCCTTGTCCTGGAATTCCAGTTGTGTACAATCACATTCATCTTTATCTACCAACACAGCTGGAGGATGTTCACATGCCATCTGTTGCATTGCTACAGTTGATATAACCAAGCATATGCTATGGCTCTTTTAGATCACTTTCTCCATCTCTGATCTGAATGTCTAGGCTCCCATCTGTAGCTTAAAAGATCATATATATTTTCCTAAAACTCTAGTCTGTATGGCTATATGGTCCAGCCATTCTTTTGAGGAGCTAGTCTGTTGTTGTAGACATCACAGGGCCCCTTTGTTCCATCCCATCCGGCTAGCTTACACCTGAAATAATCACACAGAAATTGTATTAATTAAATCACTGCCTGGCCATTAGTTTTAGCCTCTTATTGGCTAACTCTCACATCTTGATTAACCCATTTCTATTAAATCTATGTATCATCACGAGATTGTGGCTTAACAGCAAGATTCTAACCTACGTCCGTCTCAGGCAGGAGATTCATGGTGTCTGCCACACTGCCCTTCTTCCCAGCATTCAGTTTAGTCTATTCCACCTATCTAAGTTCTGCCCTATCAAAAGGCTAATGAAAGCAACACATAGACAGAAGAACCTCCTACACCAGTCTGTCATGACTTAATGGAACATGTGGATCAGCAGCTTAAAGCTGTTTCAGACCAGTCTGACTATCAGCCATGGACTCTAGAATTCTATGAAGCCCCTGTTTCTACCACTATCATATGATGTTATCAGCCTATGGCCAACCTGAGCCCAGCACAATGCTACCCTTCTTCAAAGCTGTCCCAATTAAAAGCACCTCCCACCTTTTATTAAAATTTCTGAGACTTTAAAGATAGTTCTGATTTTTGAATAGTTAGAGGCTCACTGGAGAGGAAATGCGTAGCTTTAGTCTTCCTCCCTTATATTAGCATCTTGTCTAGCACTACACAATAGCAATACCGTGAAGGATCACATGATGGTTGGCCTCTAGGCCAAGTTCAGCTTATTCACTTGCTCTTTTCTGTTTTCACTTGCTTCAGTAGATAAATTTCTATGAGAACACACACATGTGAAATCTTTGGCTGCTCATGCACTGTTGTAGCAGAAGCACAGAAGTAGGCTTTGACAGAGCCATATTGTCTTCAAAGTCTAACATTCTTTTATCTGGTTCTTTGTAGAAAGGAATTAGCAACCTCTTATGCCAGCCATATTATTGTGATTGTAACAAAGTACCTCTGGGGTAACTGAACTATAAAGAACAAAGGTTTGTTTTGGCTCCTGGTTTTCGTGGTTTAGGGCCATAATTGGCAAGATCCACTGTTTTGAGACCTCTGGTGAGGGGGTTCACTATAATTTTCTTTATAAGAATTGCCATGGTCATAATGTCTCTTCACAACAATAGAAACCCTGACTGAGACACTGTTATTCAGTATATACACAGTGTTGTACAACCATTTTTTCTTCTTCCTAGTTATAGGTTCTATAGAATGTAGTATGTATATAGAATGTTTGCTGGAGAACCTGTGTACAGTTCACGTGCTATCAAACTCTACCCTTGCTTTCTGGCTCTTCAGCTACTTCTGCTATGGGACATTTTAGGTAGATAGGATCATATAGTGTGTGGTTTGTGTGTGTTCAGGCATTGCTTTTTTCTCAGCATGTTTTTAGTTGTTGTCTTCTACATTTTAAATTATTAAAAGTATTAGAAACAAAATCTGAAGAAATCTAAAACAGACCATAAAAAGACAGGAAGGAAAATGGGAGGATGGTGCAGCTATGGGGCAACCTGGGACTCTAATACAAATATATGCTTTCATCTTTTGAGAGTCTAATATCCAATAGAAGCTCCAAGAGAAGCAGAAAAATGGAAAGGGACCAACTATGAAAGAACCAATATCAAATCTCCCAAAGGGACTCAGACATCCAAAGGACCAGCATAACAGATAACAAAAGACTCACATTAACTCACACCACTATGTCATTCCAAGTCACCAAGGGTAGAGGGGAGTTATTACAGCTTCCTGTGAAGGGAGGAGAACAGCACAAAAAGGAAAAGCGTGGGCAAATGAGAAGCACATTCCCCCTCATACATTATCCTTAGAACCAACTCCTGTGTAAGTTAGGACTCCGATACTTTATTCATGTTAGCTGACTCCCAGACACTAAAGCTTAGAAGGAAAATCAAGATGGGAACAGCCCACACAAATCAGCCGCCTAGAACGAAAGAGAAATCTTTACAAAGAACTCCTGCATCCAATAACAAATTACACTTGATATTGAAGACTACCTGGAGGGAAAGAATGCATGAGAATAACAATACTGAATTTTGGCCCTTAGAAATATAAGTGGAAGAAAAATTACACATTTATAATCTAAACAAATATAATTAGCATGTCAAGCAAGCAGGATTCCTTTGACTGGGAAACATGAGTTTTCTATTGTGCTGTTAACCTGTTCTGCACTCAGGACCAAATGAAGACGTGCTATGTGTCACTTTTCTGATCACTTTCCCAAGGTCAATATTGTATAATCACCTCAGCGACCAAACACAGCTGAATCAGTTCTCCATCACTAAGACAATACTGGAGACAATCAACTTACAAAGATTAATGGTTGATTTTGGCTCATTGTTTTAGTCTATGGTTGGTTTGATACTGTTTGGGGATCTGCAGTCAAGAAATACATCACAGCAGGGGATGTGGTGGAACAGAATCAATAACTTCATGACTAAGAAGTGAGGCTGAGATTAGATGCAGTGATCTCCTTGAAGGGCACATTGCCTGTGACCCCAAGACCTACTTGCTAGACTCCGCCTCTTAAGGTAACACCAAGCCTTCAGCATGACATCTGGGAGCTATTTCTGATCCAGTCTACAGCTATTGTCTTAAGAAACCCCATGTTTCTGATACCTCCACTCCTGCCTTCCTCTGCTCCGAGCTCATTTTGGTTTGCAGCCAAGGGAAAGGAGGAAAAGAAACAGAGTGCAGAAAATTTAAGACCGTTATTAAGAGAATGTTGAACTCTTCTAAGTTGGACCCATGTGCATTGTTCTTAGAGTGTGTTTCAATTTAACTCCTTTCCAAATGAGTTTCATTTTCATGCTTTCTTAAGAGGCTCCTATAGAGTGAACTGTTCCCCAGAGACTCATGTGTTCAAACACTTGGCCTCCAGCTGGTAACAGTGTTTTTGAAGGTCATGGAAGTTTTAGGAAATGGGTTCCAAAGGTTCATGGTCTTGAGCTTTTATAGCTGTGTCTCATTTTCAGTGTGTTCTCTGCTTCTTGACCACAGACCCAATGTGACCAGCTGTCTCAGGCTCCTACCATCCAGCCTTTCCTGGGATGATGGCCTGTACTCCTCCAACTGGGAGCCAAGATAAATTTCCCCCACCTTAAGTTGCTTTCTGTCAAATATTTGGTCACTGTAACAAGAAAGGTGGTCAAATCTTCTGATGAGTCTTTTTCTAGCATGGATTCTTATTTCCTGGCTTTTCATGGCCCCTCTCATTTTTAGCTTCATGCGATGGGGATTCCATGATTCTCCAGGGCATTCCTTCGTTTTTCATGGGTCAGGCACCAGTTTCATGTAGCCCTCTCTGCAGAGAAGTTACAAACTCTCCTCTAGCCATACACTAATTTGGGATCAGCATATAACATTGCCTGTGCTGGCCCTTGGAGAGAGGTCTGACTTAAAGCATAGCTCTCTGCAAATAAATGCAAATCTAAAATGTGTATTTAGTCTCATTGTCCAGTCCTGTTGCTTCTTTTTCACGGTCGTTTTGCTCCTGAGTTCTTATCTCTCTTTCTGTGTGGCACTCCATTTCTCAGTTCACTGTTGTGTGTGAGCATCTTACTTCTTTACTCAACCCTGCAATTTAGGAGCACGTTGCATAGCAAAGTTATCAACAAATGAATAAAGCATCTATTTTGAAAAGCTAAAAAAAAAAAAGATCAACTAGGTAAATTCAAAGAAATTGGGAAAAAAGACAGTAACCAGAAAAATAGTAGCATTATCAAGTAAGTGTAAATAGTAGTTTACAAGGGGGCAGGAAGCCCAATAAAATTGAGAGATTATTGGGAAATAGCTCAAATTTACTGCAAGGAAAAAAACAAAAACAAAAACAAGAGAAAACCCTGTTGATTCAAATGGTTTTTTTCTTTTTATAAAGAAGAAAAATGAGTGAACTGAGTGCTCCAATGTCTCTCTCTCTGCACATTGCCTAGTTGTGGATCTCTGTGTTAATTCCCGTATACTATAAGAAGCTGCTTCTCTAATTAGGGCCAAGGGAGGCACTGCTTTATGTAGAATAGCGGCATGTCATTAGGAGTCATTTTCTGCTCTGTTCCTTTAGCAGAATGAAAGCGGTAGGATTTCCTCTGGGCCTGTGACCTATCTAGTCTTAGCTTCTTGACCTCTTTAGCAGGGGCAGGGGCAGTTTCCTTTTCACAGAGTGGGCCTTAAATCCAATCAGAAAGTTGTTGGTTACCCCCATAACCTTTGTGCCATTATCGCATCAATATATCTTGCAGGCAGGGTTCTGTTGTGGCTTGCAGGGTTCGTAGCTGGGTGACTAGTGGTTACCTTTCTCCTCCAGCAGTGTGCAAAGTGCTGTCCAGTGCTATGAATGCTAGTCCAGGAGTGAGGCTTCTAGCTGAGCTCTAGCTTGGTCGCTTCGTGTTCCCCAACGTAATTAAGTGTTGTATTCAGCAATAGGGCCTTACAGATTGTGGAGAGCAACCAATAACCTTGGAGTACTCAGTCCTAAATGGGATATATTTACCAGATCCCTTTCCTCGGGACTCAGGCATCTATTCAGAAGAGGAGGTAAAAAGACTATAAAAGCCAGAGGGGAGGGATAACTCCAGGGAAACAGTGTTGTCAAGACACAAGAAGAATTATGTACAGAGGAGCTTAGAGAGACTACGGTAGCATGCATAAGAGCACAGGTTCAAGCCAGATGGAGTTCCAGCACTGAGAGGGGGAAGTGAACACAGGATCCCAGACCTAATCCAGAAGTTACTCAAATTGATACTAGCTGGAAAAAAATAAATCTGTTTCCTCCTGTTCAAGCTCCACACTCAAGGGTAGTTGGGCAACATAAAATGAATTCCATAGGGTTTGTTTGTGTGTGTGTGTTGGGGAGGGCTTTTTTGTTTCTTTTCTTCTGTTTTGACATGGTTTTTGATTGCTTGTTCCTTTATTTTGGCTTGTTGGCTTGTTGTTTTGATTTCCATTTGTGTGTGTGTGTGTGTTTTTTGTGGTATTTTTTTGAAAGAGAGAGAAAGAACATAAAGTGGGATGGGGAGAGCCTGGGAGAAGGTAGGGGAAGGGAAAACAGGATCAAAATATATTGCATTAAAAATTCTCTTAAATAAAAAAATTTAGTGGAAATAAATTTGAAAGTGAATTAAAGAACTATATAAGTGAATTTCTAAGAACTATATAAGTAATCAAAATTGATTTAATAAGAAGCAAAATCTATATTAAAAATAATGAAAGAATTTGAGAAAGTTATAAAAATGCAACTTCTCCTCAAAAGCAGCAAGTCCAGATGGTCTCAAAGGTAAGTTCTTTGAAATGTTCAAGTAACAGATGATTGTGATACTATTTAAACTCTCCCAGAGCCTAGAGAAGTAAGGACGGCTTCCAAATGCTTTTTCTCTTCTTTTCAAAACCAGCATAGCACAGATACCCAAATCTGACAAAGCACAGAAATAGAAAATGTTAGACAAATCTCACTTGTGACTATGGTTAAGAGTGAAGAAAAACTTAAAAGAAACAATGGAAGAACTTTCCCCAGCACATTTAAAGAAGAAAACACTGCTTTCAGGCGGCACCTATTCCTCAAACCAGAGGTCTTCCAAAGTTGTGAAATCTGCAACTAAGACATACTGTGTTATGTTAATCCATGTATGGGGAACAGCACAGAAGAGACTTAGTTGTTGCCAGAGAGGAGTTTTTACCGTATCTTCTCTCTGCCGCCTCTCTGAAACATGCTGACCAACCTCACGTCTTGGGAGTGGATAAGTTGCTTTTCAGCAACTGTCTGGCTCTCCTCCTTGTGGGTAGCCAAGATTTGGCTTCACCGCTCTCATTCCCATCCTGAGGGAGGGCTCTCATCCCTATATTGGTTGGTATATTATTTTCTTACTGCTCACTGCAGTGATTGGCTGAGATATAAATGGACATAAGATCTTCCAAACAAAGAAAACAACAAAGTCCCTGCCAGGAGACTCTGAAATGAAGAGATCTGAGGAGACAGCTGCCCTGAAGCCATTCGGTCACAGGCAGTTCCAGGGGCCTGGGATCCAGCTGTTTTTCCTCAGCCAGTGCTTCTCAGCTCCAGAAGTTTGTCAGGTCTGAAGACATTTGCACATGTCCATGGTCCCCTCCACGGAGAAATATCCTGCTCAAATTCTCATCAGTGCTGGGCCTTAGAAACCTAGTGTGTACACTTCATTCACGGTCTCCTGAGTGATTCCCAAGTAGCCCAAGTAGCTATCCTTGTCCTCACAGCACAAGCCAGAAGAATGAGGAGCCCAGGTGTGGCCTTTTGCAAATGACATGATTATCGTTTCCAAGGCAGCTGAATAAAGACTGTCCAAGACAACGGAAGACATGAGTGGTGAATTCTAGCATTAATATTCAAGACCAATCGTTTCTTTCTTGCTACTAAAAATTGCCACTTGAAAAACATTGAAGATCCCAGAATGTTTGGGTATAAATTTAGCCTGTGGCGATCAGGACCCCTATGAAGACTCCTGGTGTCGCTTCAGAGTCGGGAGAAGGAGACTTCGAACAGCAACGCAGACCTCACTTGTCACGATAATATTAAACATAGGAGGGACTAGCGCAGCTTCAAAATGAGTCAATAAATGAACTTCTAATTAGCATTTCCCAGGATCGCTTGAGAATCTGGTGAAAATTAAACCAAAGTTTATGTGGACAAAAAAACTTTCAAAAATAACTAGAAAGTTCTAACGGGAAAAACAGTACCAAAGTGGGTCCAGCCTCATTAAGTACAGAGACAGTAAAGACTCAGCAATTAAAGCAGTATGCTACTGGAGAAGAAGCAGGCGGGTGGATGGAAACAAAGAGCCTAGAATACACTCTAGGGTAAAACAATCTAGGAGTCTAGAAGCAGTCTAGTAGAAAGGGGTGTTTCTTCTGAAGAATGTGATGAGACATCTCTCTAGCCATCTGGCATAAAGCAAGCCTCCTCAGTCCTCCTCTCCTGGCTATAACTTATATTCCCAATGAAGGATTCCCTTTCAGAATAGATAAACAGCCCCGATAAATCAATGGGAAAATGGATGCAAGCCCTGAAAAGTCACTGTACATCAGCAGGTGTCTGAAGAGCTGACAAGTGTCAGAAAAGGGGTTCTGTTAAAACCTCAGCAGAGGCTGGCGCGTGGCGCACACCTTTAGTCCCAGCACTCAGGAGGCAGAAGCAGGTGTTCTGAGTTCGAGGCCAAATCTGGTCTCCATCGTGAGTTTCAGGCCAGCCAGAGCTGCGTAGTGAGACCCCCATCTCAACAACCAACCAAACAACAGCCCACCCAAAGCGCCGTGGAATGCTTTTTAACCCCCACAGCTCCTGGTAACTTGGAAGGCTGTCAGCACCGAATGTTATCAAGGTGGAGTAACTGAAATACCTGCGTTCTTAGTGTAGTGGGGGCTCTCAGTGTGTGGGGCTGCTGGTTGCTAAATCCAAACACCTGTTCTAGAAAGCAGCTCTTCCACCTGGAACGTGGTATTCAAGCAAAATGCACACGACACAACAAATGAACTCCGGCTACATGCGACAGGCATGCCATCAAGCAGACGATCACATCTCAATACTGGTGGGTGGTGACAGGTGGCAGGTTAGCTTTGGGGTGCAGTTGGGTATGACCGGGGGGGAAACACAAGGTGGGGTGCTGCTGGCACTGATAGCTGATGTGGGTAAGAGTGACCGGGCAGGGAATGCACTGTGGTAGGGTCTTTTCCTGAATATATGCTCCATACAGAGAGAGAGGTTACAGAGGCACGAAGCTTGCTGGAATCAACCTGGAGAAAGACTCTGATAGAGCTGAAGGCTGTGCCAGCAGGACATCTGTGAGCTTATCTACTCCCGTCTGTACACGGACTAAGTGATGCTGGCTCCAAATGAAAATTGTATGAGACAATGACTATGGAAGTATTTTGTAACCTAAGAAGGTGGTTGTTACGATCGTTGCCATTACCCGATGTTCCACCCACTGAGAAGGGCACACACAATGATGACAGCTGGCCCTGTATTGTCTGTACCCCATTGACCTCGTCTGGGGCTTTATGGAGAATTCTCCGTATCATTTCAAATCTGCTCCAGCTTTCAGCCCATCACCATCATCACCACCCCACTCCTGAGATGAATTCTTCCCTTACAATGGAAGATAGATGGACTTCTTGTTCCTTCAGCTGATTAAAATCATTTCCTCCGTCGAAAGTCCATTCATGTGGAAAGGGTGCTTCTGAATGCCGGCGGAGCATCAAGCCTCATGCCCTAGAATTGCAGCCTGTGCCCTCTAAACACACCCCTTGCCTTTGCAGAGATGGCAGATGCCCTGCCAAGGCCCGGACTGCTCCACATTCAGCCACAAGAGGAGGAGGGACTGCTGAGTCTCATGACCTCCAGCAGGGGTCATATAACACCAACCTCTCTCTGCACATGTGGAAACTGAGTTAAGGTTCAGAGGCAAGAAGTCAACTGAACAAAGTCATAGAGTCCCAGTTGTACAGACAGGACTTGAACCGAAGTTCCGTTCACACCAAAGCACATTCCAACTGCTTGGCTCCGTAAATACCTACTAAGCAACTACATATATGCTAGGTGCTTGCATCCACTAGTGTTAAAACTTCCTGTTTCCATGAGCATCCAGACAACAACAGACACGTACAGCAAATGAACTGAACCAGTCATGCCTCAGGCACAATAGCAGGTGCCCAGGGGAAAAGAAGAACTGAACGGTTATAAAGCGCGTCAGACTGGTAAATTGTCATACTCTGTTTGAGCTTACCAAGGAAGCTCTTGAGTCAGGGAACCCCCATCCCATTTCAGACCCAAGCATTTTTCTTTAGGTTTTCTCCTAGCCCCCTTGTATGGGGATGGGCTGTCCCCACAGTAACACAGAGGAAAGAAAAGAGCCAAACAGCCCAAGAGTCAAAGCACTGTGTCCTTGATAACAGCTAGAAGGTAAGCCATCTCCAACAAGTAGCCATTGTTTAGTCTACCACAGAAGAGTTCCCTGTACTGGACGCTCAGTCGTGGAGAGGAGGCACAGCCGGAAACTTCAGCTGACTGCCTCTGCTTTCCCAGTCGGTATCTGCTAGATGCTAAGAGCACCTGACTCTATGATGTTATCTCTGTATGTTATTTGTTCTTTCACCTGGAAGCATCACTGAAGGGGACACTGTGTTCTCTCTGAAACTCCTCTCTTGGGATCCCTAGCTGTCTGCCTTAAAGGAGCTTCCGTAACTGATTCCGGCTGCGTGTTTAAAGCACTCATTCTGGTGAGACTTTGCTATCTACCTGCTATTTGTTATTGAACTTTTGCCTGCTATTTGCTTAATAAATTCACTAATTCAAATCCCCCAAAATGGCTATCACATACCATTCTTCAGACTGTACAAAACAACAGTGTAAGGGAATATTACAAATGGCCAGACGTTGTAGCTGGGGTGACTCGCTTAAAGCTGAAGTAAGGTGGTTAGAGACACTCACTTAGGAGCTGAGGGAGTTCATCAGACTCAGGAGAGCCCCGTATGCAGCCTCGTTGGGCCCTCGACTGGCATGTTTGTGGTGTAGCTGGTGCAGTACAAGTAAGGGCTGGTGACGAAGGTGGGTTCATGGCCCATTGTAGAGACCTTGATTTTCTTGCCAAGTGTAGGTCCAAGGAGTCTTGGACAGAAGTAGTTTGAATCTGCAATTGAAAGCATTCTACAGAGCCATAATGGCAAAGACAGAGGTAGAGCCAGTTGAAGAGGAAGAGATGACCTCTAAGACCCTAGTGAGTGCCATGGACAGGGAAGAAATGGTTGCTCTCTGGATGAATAGTGAAGACAGAACCTGGAATATCAAAGAGGGTAGGATGACACCAGGTTTCTGGCTAGCATACCTGGGCTGCTGGAGTTGCCACAAGGGCAATGGGGAAGGACTCAGGAGGAGGAAGGGGCACAGTGGTGTCAGCCGATTCTCAGGCCTCTGAACGGAGCTGTTAGATATTTACACATCTTAACTTAGAATTTGGAAAAAGTATGGCATGAAGACTTTTTTGGATTAAGATTTTTCCGTGTAAATATAAGAAGGACCATTGGAAGGGCCTGGCGGTCCTGACAGCTCATGGTCTGGGTCTTACACAGTGTGTTCCCCAAGCTGGCTGGCCCTGGGATCTGTAGGGTGCCTATTGTTACTGCAGATGTAGGGCCACTGGGGACTTTCCACATCCATATCAAGCATACTGGCCACCTGTCTCCCATGCTCACTGTCCTCGCTCTGTCCCACTTTCCAGCTCTCAGGCCTGGCTGTGGGCCCAGACTTGGTTTCAGTCTTCCATTCCGGGGTTCCATGGTTGTACTTTGTTCCTCTGGGAGAGATGCCACAACTCTATTGTCACTTGATCTATTGTGCAGCTGGGCCAGAAAGAAAGGTAATCCTTCCAGTCTCTGTTCCTGGGATCAATTGAGCCATCCAGAGACAAAGGCTGAGGATGGAGCCATAGGAAGCTGCCGGGGGTGGCCTGGGTACTGGATACATCAGGCGGGTCTTAGAAGAGGCTGGAGAGATACCTGGTGTCTGATTATCCAAGGCAGAGAACAATTCATGGCTTTCATGGAGATGTATGGAGTGGGTGGGAGATCAGAGTGTGAACTACTCTAGAAAAGGAATTAGTAGTAGAAAAGAAGTCTGGAGGAGAGGTGGCTCCAAGTGGAGAGTCTCAAACGGTGGCTGATAGAGTTCTCGGTAGCCACGGCATCTCTGGGATAATGAGGTTTTTTTTGTTTGGGATTTCTTTGCTTGTTTTGTTTTTATTTTGGTTTTAGTTGTCTGAAAGGCTAAAACAGAGCTGGGAGCCATGGCTGAGGACTCCTCTGTCAGATGCATCAAGGTCTGCTGTCCTCTCTTAAAAGAGCTAACTTCTTACTTAATTGGGAATGTAAACGTCAGCCTCTGGCTTTTGTATCCACATCAAAAAGGGCAGAAGAGGGCAATGAGAGGGCACGGTAGGCTCCTCGCTGACACTCCCAGGCACTAGCATTGGGGTGTGGAGCAAGACCTTCTGGATTCTCAGTGTTTATATCTGTCCCTTCCATTGTCAGAAATGGACTTCATGAGCTGTCCACCTTCCCCTTCAGGCCCCTAGAGTTCCAAGCAGGTTTTGGGAAGGGAAGGAGATGGGCAGACACTGCATCCTTGCTCAGAACCAGGATCAGGGCTCAATTATGTTCCTAGCCAGACATTAACAGAGGTCCAGACTGGGAAACAGGGTCTGAGCTGGGCTGAGGAAAAGACATGCTTGCAATCTCTGACTGTGTTAGGACTCTTTCAGGAGGATTAAGATGACTGTTTCTGGGGGACCCCTGTTACATTGTCTAAGTGATCTGTTCTGATGCTGTTTAGTTTTTCTGGTCACCTTCTGAGTAAAGCAAAATAGGCTGATTTAAGAGCAAGTGAGCCTTCTTGCTTTGCCCCAGTCCAGCAGGCTTCAGCCTCTGGGAAACAGGTCTCTGACTTGACTTTATCTGTCACTGGGTTCCTGCCAGTTCCTCAGGACTTTTCCCTTTGCTCTGACAGCATCGGGCTGGGAGTATATGAGTAAGTTAGCCAGACTTTGGGAATAGTTGTATGGAATTAGGAATGATTATACCCATTTTATGTACAAGGAAAACTGAGGTTGTGTTCTTTCACATCTGGAGATATATGTATTTCTTTGGTTTTAGGGGTCATATTTAACCCACTGAGATTCTCCACAGGACAGGAAACAATCTCAAGTTATCAAGGAGTCATTTATTGGAGGGAAGGCTTTGGGGGAAAACACCTTTTCTTTCATGGTGGCCAGAGGTCAACCTCTGGTATTCTCAGGAGCTGTTCACCTTGTTTTTGAGACAAGTTCTGTGACGAGAGATCTGGGGCTCACTGTTAGCCTGAGCCGACTGTCAAGCAAGCCTCAGGCATCCACCTGTCTCTACTTCCCCCATTATGGGACTGCAAGGAAACTCTACTATGCTTGGTTGGTTTGGTTTGCTTTCTCCTGACTTCTGAGCATTGAGCTCAGATCTCCATGCAGATGTTACGGGTGCTTCATTGACTGAGCCATTATCCCAGTCCCAAAGAACCAGTTCATTTGACTTGAGTGTTCAGAGACAGGGTGGCCAGGTCTGAGCTTGATTCTACCTACCCTGGGCCAGCCTTGGAGTGCTTTCATCAAAGGGGATTCTGTATGCAGAGAGCAATGAGCAGAACGGGCTGTCTACGTCACAGTAAGACCTAAGGTAGCTCCCCCTGAGGTAGTCTAAAAAGGAGGCTGGTGAGGACTGGCTTTTCTGGTGTTCAGTGGTGCAGAGACAGCCCTTGGTCAAAGTAATCAAATCACTGCCCCATGGGCTCTGCGGCTCATCACTAGCACACAGCTGGCTCCAACAGCGGGGTCCTGGGATGCTGGAGGAGTAGAAAGGCTGTTTAGAAATCATGGCTCCAGTCTGATGTATTGGTCTCCAAATAATGATCTGGAAGATAGGGCATTTTGCTTCTCCTTCCCTCTTGGCATCTCCTTGGCCCTGTGTCCAGGGAAGGGGTCATAGACTGCTTGCTCCATAACCCAGAGATGGCATACAAAGGCAATTTGACCTTGTAGTACAAGTCAAACACCCAAGAGTCCTGCTCTCAAAACTTTCAATGCTGTTGTCCTTTCAACGTGGCCTCTCCTCATCACTCCCAGGTTTCCATGACCCCCTGCTTGGTCTGAAATCCATCTCTCTTCCCTCTGTTGAAGCTCCCCACCTTATTCTACTGAGCCCAACTCCTTTGTCGGAAGTTGGCAGGAGGGGAGCTGGCACAGAACAAAAAGCCCCATTGTTTTTCCCTCTGCCCCCGACTAGCCATTCCTGTCAGAGCCTGACAAATGCTTGTGAGCACCTCCGGTGACAGAGATGGATGAAAACCCTTGCTCATGGGCCCAGCACACCCTGGTCACCTGTGTATTCCTCCCATTGGGATCAGTCTAATCAGATGGCTGTTTATAAAGTCATTACTCGGTCATTTTGTTCTGCTGTGGTGGGGATATGAGGTTTCACAGAGAACACAATTAAAGCCCTTCCCGAGTGGTTGCCATGGTGGGGGTGGCTAAGGACAGATTCGTCTCCTTGAAAGCTGTGATGATGACGGAAACTCCCTGGCTTCAATCAGTCCAGAAGCACTCTGTCTCTTCCCCAGGACTCAGCACTGGTCCTGAGTGGTTAGATATGTGGCCAGACCTCAACTGTGGTCCATTTGGACCCCAGTACACCAATGACAAAGAGAGAATGCTGTTCTGGCCACTTGCTGCCTTTGTTTTAGGCTGGAGACCTCAGTGCTTGGCTTTCACATAATTCCCTGGGAAGAGATTCTTCCACGTTTGTGCAGTAATGTATTCTGTGTACTGGGTCCTGTTATTGTACAATAAAACAAGAAGGCTGGGAATCGATACAGAGGTGTGAAGGAACGCTCAGAATCATTTTCATAACCAGCAAATGTGGTTTTCAGCAGAGAAACATTTCCTTGCCTATTCCGAGATGGCAGGAGCAATTTTCAGTCTCAGACCCTGAGACTGGAACTCTCTGCTGCTTAAAGGGAAATGTCACCCAGAGGAGAAGCCGCAGCAGCCTGGGCTGCCATGATCTGTACTCAGCCATCGCAAGCAGGTTGTGAGCTATGCAAGCCTCTCTCCCAGGGGAGGCTCTGGGCTGGGTACTTTCAGAGTCACCTGATTAGATGCCTGGACAAAGCCTAGGTTCCATCTGGTCCAGTAGCTGCACATGTGAATTCAATACAGCAGCACAGTGGAGGAACCTCAAGGCTTTTCTTTTTTATTTATTTATTTATTTATTTATTTTTTTATTTATTTATTTATTTATTTATTAAAGATTTCTGTCTCTTTCCCACCGCCGCCTCCCCTTTCCCTCCCCCTCCCCCAACCAAATCCCCCTCCCTCATCAGCCCAAAGAGCAATCAGGGTTCCCTGCCCTGTGGGAAGTCCAAGGTCCACCCACCTCCATCCAGGTCTAGTAAGGTGAGCCTCCACAAAACTGCCTAGGCTCCCACGAAACCAATAGGTACAGTAGGATCAAAAACCCATTGCCATTGTTCTTGAGTTCTCAGTAGTCCTCATTGTCCACTATGTTCAGCGAGACCGGTTTTAAACCGGGCTTTTTCAGACCCAGGCCAGTTGGCCTTGGTGAGTTCCCGATAGAACATCCCCCTTGTCTCAGTGTATGGGTGCACCCCTCACGGTCCTGAGTTCCTTGCTTGTGCTCTCTCTCCTTCTGCTTCTGATTTGGACCTTGAGATTTCAGTCCGGTGCTCCAATGTGGGTCTCTGTCTCTGTCACCTTCATCAGGCGATGAAAGGCTTTTCTTTAAAAAAAAAAAAAAAGTTACATTTAAGTGTGTATGCATGCATGCATGTATGTATGTATTTAGTATGTGTATGCATATGCATGCATATGTATATGAACATCACAGAGCACATGTATGTGGTGATAAGAGAACAGCTTTGGGGAATCAGTTTTTCCTTCTACCCCAGGAATTTAACTCAGGTTGTTAAGTTTGGCAGCAAACTCCTGTTGGTGGAGAGAGGGCCTGCTGTTTGTTCTGGCTGCTGGCTAGTTTACACCCAAAATAACCACACAAAACTGTATTCATTAAAACTCTGCTTGGCCCATTAGCTATAGTTTCTTATCAGCTAATTCTTACATCTTAATTTAACCCATTTCTCTTAATTTGTGTATTGCCATGTGTCTGTGGCTCACCGGCAAGATTCTAACCAGCGTCCATCTCAGGCAGAAGATCCATGGTGTCTCTCACTCTGCCCTTCTTCCCAGCATTCAGTTCTGGCTTCTCTGCCTACCTAAGTTCTGCCCTATCAGGCCCAAGCAGTTTCTTTATTCATTTAACTAATGAAAACAATGCATGAACAAAAGAGCCTGCTACACCAAGCTCCTTTGACCCACTGAGCCATCTCGCCAGCCCTAGAGGCTTTTCTCAACCCTGCCATGAATGCAGTTCATAGACTAGAAAGGAGCACGCCATTTCCTTTGAGTTTAAAGCAGTTGTACAAATACAATCAGAAATTTAGAGAAAAAAAAAATGTAGTCATACTGGGTCCAAAGACAGGGAATCTCAAAAAGAAATGGAAACCCACTGGAAATTCTGGAAATGCAATTTATAGTAATTAAAATTAAAAATGTACCAGATGGGCTTAATGGCAGATTAGAGATGACAGCAGAATGAGTAGGGACTGTGAAGACAGATCACCAGACATGAGACAATCTTTAGAGAGCAGACAGGAACAAGGCTGAAGAAAAATGAGCAGAGCCTCAGAAACTCATGCAACAATGTCGGGGAGTCTAACACATCTAGCAGAAGCTCCACAAGCAGAATATAAGTCAGAAGGAGCAATTTTTACCAGAACCAATACATATATGTACACATATGTATATATACCTATATACAGTAAGTAAAAATAATGAACAAAATATGTCAGCAATAATACTAGGAGAAATAAGTTGCTGAAATCCCCCCAAATTTGTCAGAATGAATATAGACACACAGCTCCAAAAAGTTCAGAGAATTTCCAGAAATATTTATACATATTCTTGGCAGGTGACAGAAGAAAAAAGAACATTATCTCTGAAGGCCAGTAACAAAAGTTACCACTGACTTCTCAGAAATAGCGGAGGCCATGAAACAAAGGACTAACATCACTTTTAAAAGTTATTATTCATTATTAATATTATTCAATCAATTATGTGTAGTGGGGGGTATGTGTGCACAAATGCCGTGACTATGGAGGCCAGAGGCATCAGGCTCCCCTGGAGCTGAAGTTATAGATAATTCTAAGGACTGCACACTCTGAACCAGTAAAGTCATTTCTCTATGTCTGGGACTAACACCTTTAAAGTCAGTAAATAAAAATTGAGAATAGAAATAACTTTTAACCCAGACAGCTGTAATTTAGTAAAAGCATAAAAATCTTTATTTAGTAAAAGCAGACTACAAAAATGAGGGTAAAATAATCCAGGCCAGGATTTTTTACATAGATATTATTTAAATAAATCAAACTAATGGAGAGTGAGTTAAATGATGGTTCTAAAGACCTAATATACAAGGGTAGGAAAGGGGGAGAATACAAACTTTCAGGGTCTGGAGAGATGGATTTATTGATCAGGTGCATGGCACCCAAGCAGGAGGACCCAAGTGTTGATCTCAGAATGCATGTAAAACACCTGTCATGGTGATACACATCTGTAACTTCAGTATTTGGGAGGCAGATATAGGAAGATCCCCCAAAGACTCATTGGTCAACTAGCCTAGACAAATTGGTAAGCTCTGTGTTCAGTAAGAGACTCTGACTCAAATATTGGATGAGTAGTGATTGAGGAAGACATCCCATGCTGGCCTCTGGAAAGGGAAAATTACTGTAGACTTAGATTTAACCAGATCAAAGATTACACTAAGTATAAATGGACCAAAGAACAAGGATAAAATTATTTGGCAGATAACAACTCAAATTTATAAAATTTATTGTATTTATATGTACTGGTTCAACTTGAAAATAAAAAATTAAAAAATACCATTTCAATATTACAGTGAAGATAAAATAAAATAATTAAAATATGTATAAGACTTCATACAATGTTGAGTTTAATGATGCTACACATAAGTAAAGATATATGCCATGTTTGTAGATAGGAAAACTCAGTTTTATTAAAGCATTTATTCTCTACAATTTTATCAATAAATTCAATTCAATTTTAATCATTATTCCAGGGGGGGAATTTTTTAATTGAAAATTGGTTTTAAAAACTACATGGAAATATGAAGGACTGAGTTAAAATAATTTTGAAAAACTTGAAGAATGTGTACTCTCTGACTTCTAATCTTCTACCTAGATAAAATAAAGTTAGACTAATGGTGGCTTGCAGATAGACACAAAAGTCACTGGATGTGTGTGTGTGTGTGTGTGTGTGTGTGTGTGTGTGTGTGTGTGTGTGTACAGTCATATGTTTTTCAACAAGGACTCTAGATAATCCAATTGTGAGAAGAAAATCTTTTCAACACTGGTTCTAAAACAGGTAGATATCGCTATGAAGAAAATGAACCTCGATTCCCTAACACACACACACACACACACACACACACACACACAAATAAAAATCAATTCAAAAGAGACTATATCCTTGAACACAGAAATAAAACTAAACATTCTTTTAACAGAAACAGAGGAGAAATGTTCATGGTTTTAGGGTTCTTATGAATGAAACAAGGGTTGCAAAGAACTCAAGAAACTGGGCAGCAAGAAACCAAATAATCCAATGTAAAAATGGGGTACAGGTCTAAACAGAGAATTCTCAACAGAGAAGTCTTAAATGGCTGAGAAGCACTTTAAAAATGTTTAATTCCTTAGCCATCAGAGAAATGCAAATCAAAACAACTTTTGAGCTTCCATCTTAAATCTGTCAGAATGACAAAGATCAAAATTGGGAATTAATCTACTACAAGACCCAGCTACACAAATCTTGGGCATGTACCCAAAAGATGCTCCATCCTGCCATAGGCACACTTTCTCAACTATGTTTATAGCAACTTTATTCATTATAGCCAGAATCTGGAAACAACCTAGATGTCTCTCAACTGAAGAATGAATAAAGAACATGTGGAAATTGCTTAACTGTTAAAAAGTGGCATCATGAAATAAATGGAAATAGAAAAAAAATCACCCTGAGTGAGGTAACCTAGACCCAGAAAGACCAACATGGTGTGTACTCAGTTATAAGTGGATATTAGCTGTTAAGTCTGTTAAGTAAAGGATAATCATGTTACAATCCACAAACAAAGCGAGGCTGAGTAACAAGGAGGGCTCAAAAAGGGATGCACGAATCTCTCTGGGAAGGGGAAGTGGATCTTGGAGTAGACTGGCAGCGGGTGGAGTTGGGAATAGGAGGAATCAAGTTGGGGGGCAGAGGGAGAAAAGTACTGGGAGAGTTGGCTGGAATTAGGGGGCATTTGGGGTCCATGTGGAAACCTAGTGCAAAGGAAACCCTCTGGACTCTATGAGGGTGACTCTAGTGAAGACTCCTAGAAATGGGGATACAGAGCCTGAACTGGCCAGGCAAGGCTTCCAGTGGTGGGACTGGAACATCAACCTAATCACAAAACCTTCAACCTCCAATTTGTCCTTCCTGCAAGATGTTCTGGGGTAATGATGGTACAGAACGTGTGAGAGTGGCCAACCAATGATAAGTCCAAGTTGAGGTCAGCTCTTGACACTACCTAGATGGCTAGGAATCAGAGGCCGGATAGCCCAGAGATCTAGGACAGAACTAAAAAAAGTCAATGAAATGATTTCTAATGGTATTTTGCTATACTTATAGACCAGAGCCTCACCCGATCATCATCAGAAAGGCTTCTTCCAGCAAATGATGGGGGCAGATACAGAGACCTACAGCCAAACATTAGGCAGAGCTCAGGGAACCCTCCAGAAGACAGGGAGAAAGGATCGTAGGAATCAGGGGGTTTGGGGGCACCATGTGAACACACCCCATCAAATCAACTAAGCAGGGCTTACAGAGACTGAAGCAATAATCGTGGAGCCTGTATGGGTCTGTGCTAGGTCTTCTGCATTTCTGTTATGATAGTGTAGCTTGGTGTTCTTGTGGGACTCCTAACAGTAGGAATGGGGAGGTATTTCTTACTCTTTTGCCTACTCTTGGCTCCCCTTTTTTCCTGCTGGGTTCCCTTATCCAGCCTTGATGTGAGGGTTTGTATCTAGTCTTATTGTAACTTTTTATGCCAAGTTTGGTTGATATCCCTGGGAAGCCTGCTCTTTTCTGAAGAAAGGGAGGAGTGGATCTGGGGGAGGAAGGAGGTGGGGAGAATGGACTGGGAGGAGTGGAGGGAGGGGAAACTGTGGTCAGGATGTAGCATAAAAAGGTAAATAAATAAATAACCTAAGAAATATAGAAAACCTAAAAAAAATCCTTAAAACTTGACTTCATAAATAGTAAAAATCTTTATTATTCTAAATACTTCATTAATAAGTAAGACAAAAGTATTATACTCCCAACATAGAACACTAGTAACTTGATAACAAGATAAGCAAGTCAGGGCTAATGGGAAAGAACAGTTGCTAAAATGCCTTCTACATAATCAGGAAGACCTGAATTTGGATTATGTCTTAAGATTTCTACTGCTACAAGGAAACACTATGACCAAAAAGCAAGTTGGAGAAGAAAAGGTTTATTTGGTTTATACTTTAAGATTACTGTTCATCACTGAAGAAAGTCAGGGCAAGAATTCATTCAAGCAGGTCAGAATCCTGGAGGCGGGGGCTGATGCAGAGGCCATGGAGGAGTGCTGCCTACTGGATTGCTCAGTCTGCTTTCTTATAGAAACCAGGACCACCAGTCCAGGAATAACACCACACACCATGTCCTGGGCCCTCTCCCACTGATCACTAATTGAAAAAAAAATGGCTTACGGTTGGATATCATTGATGCATTTCCTCAACTGAGGTTCCTTCCCCTCTGATGACTCTAGCTTGTGTCAAGTTGACACACAAAACTACATTTCCTTAGAACCAACATAAAATGCTGGACACAGTGGTACATGCATGTATGTAACCCCAGTGCTTGGAAGGCAGAGAAATTGGGAGCTTATGGCCAACAAGCTTATCCAATCTGATAAGCTTCAGTTTCACTGATAGACCCTGTCTCAAGAAACAAGATAGAGAGAAAATGAGGAAAGATACTCATTATCAGCGTGTGGCCTCCACACAGGCATACATGTGAAGAGTCACTCACATGCACTCCTGCTGACAAGTATATACACCATACAACATACCTACTCACCCACTCCACACAGAAAGAGAAAGGAAGGAAGGAAGAAAGGGGGAGGAAGGAAGAGAAAATTTGACTTTTTTTAATGGACAAATAATAAATCCCATATCTATACTGGCCCTGATTTTCTGGCAACATCTCAAGTAGCCAAAAACAGTAGGTACACAAAAGGCACTGGTCTGGGGATCAAGAGAGTTCTCTTTGGTTCATTGGTCGACTTGTTGTGTGACCTAAAGAGGACCCTTCCACCTCTGTGCTCTAGATACCACTTCTGTGCAGGCACAGTTTTTACCTTTAAGCAATGTGTGAAGCCCACATTAATCAAACAGAAGGAGTTCTAGATGTACCGGAAGTTCTGTAGAAAAGAGGCAAATTGCTGTCACATAAATCCTTAGAGGTGGTTGTCACAGAGGGTTGCTACGATAGAGCCATCCCATCTGATTATCAGATAAAATGACATGATATATGTGTATGCATGTCTACGTGGTCTGTGATGGAGCACAGGTCCTCCTGTGTACATGCAGAGGACAGGAGTTGATGTAGGGTGTTTAATCACTCACCTTCTACGTTGCTTTTTGTGAGACACGGTCTGTCACAGACCGACTAGACTAACTGAACAGCAATCCTCAAGACCCACCCATCTCTGCCTCTCAGCTTTGGGATTGCAGGCACAAGCAGTCACACCCAGCTTTTATATTGATTTGGCATCTGAACTCATATCCCCATGCTCATGCGGCAATACTTGATCTACTAAGCCATTTCCCCAGGCCACGACCTGACATGTTGACACTCACGGTCACATACAGGCACAAGCATATGACATAAAACACATGAACATTATAGTCACACATTCATCTGTTCATATACTTAGAAGTGCCTGCCTACAATTCACCCACTCGGCCACATACATATGCAGATATATATAGACACAGGTAGTTGTACACACACATTAATAGGACTGCATTCTTCCGAAGCCTGCATGTAGTGAGCACAGGCAGGCACATGGATGTTCCCAGGCATCACATCATCATGAACATGAAGAGACACACTGAAATGGAGGCACACCCTCAGGCATGGAGAACTAGAGTACAAAGGAGTCTCACCCAGGGAAGAAGAAGGCCATGTATATGCTATCGAGCATGGAAGAGGTCAGGGTCTCCAATGAGGGAGGGGATCCAGGAAGGCTGCAGGCTCCTGAGGCATAGGGATGAAGAGCTGGCAGAGCTGAGGGACAATAGCAGAGGGTGTCCATGTATTAATAAGTAGTACCTGATGGGCTCCCAGGGTAGGCAGGATGTGCCTGTGTGTCTCCAGAGGTCCAGTGGGGACTTCAGAGCAGTTTTGTCCATAGCACCACCAACCAAGCAAGTAGGAGTAAGTGAGCAGGAGGCAGCTGAGTCTGGAGTTGGACAACCAGGAGTTGGATCACATAGTTGACTTTTAACACTGAGCTTTGTCAAATACAAATTGAATCTGAAGCATGGCCTAAAGTCAAAGGGAATTGTACTGCTCCATTCCCTGGCCCAGGGAGGGTGACAAACACACCTGTAAGAGTGCCATACCCAGGTTCTGTCCCCAGCTCCACCTTGGTCCAATTGTGTGACTGGGGAAACCATTCTTATCCTTGCCCAAGATGACATCTAACCTATGAGGCAAGATTTACCCAAGAGATTGTGTAGGCCTCTCTCACCCTGAACCAAGCTTGTTAGACTTGTTCTGTAAATGGCCAGGCAGAAAACACTTCATGGTTTGTAGCCTGAATGATTCTGTCCAACCACTGAACTCTAGATTTGAGCTATGAAAACAGTTGTAGACAAGAGGCTAGCAAATGAAAATGGTTGTGTCTCAATAAAACTTTATTAATAAAAATAGGGGATAGCATCATTTATGTCTTTTTGTTTGAACAAGTTCAAAATTCCAGGTACTAAAGACATACACACATCACAGTCTGATAGAAAAGCCATCCACGAGAACCCCAAACTATAGAGTAATGAGTAAGATGGAATGGTGTAGGGCCTGAAGCCAGCACAGTGGCATAGTTAGGGGCATGAGGGACTCAACAGTTAGACCACAGGACAGTGGGTGACTGCTATGTGACTCTATTCCTAGGAATATGTGGACAAGTGTCTACTCATCCCAGATAGGGAACTGACAACAAATCAAAGTATAGATACCCTTCAAGTCCAACTTGGTGAACCAATGATTTCTATTGGGGTTACTTTCAGGAGCAAAAATGACCCAAAGGCAGCTGCATCGTCAAAGCTCACCCCAGCACGGGTAATGCTCAAGAAAGTCGGGAACCTGAAGCTCAATGCACAGCGTGCAGACTGCTCAACAGTCTCTTTCAGGAAAATCAGATGGTCTGAGCCTCATCTAGGTCTGCTGATTTGTTGTTTAGGTGGACCAGCTGGCCTTTGCTTCTTGCCGGTGGCACTGTTATTGTCTGAGCCTCTTCTAGGCAGCTCAAGCTTGTCGGATGGTATCTCACAGTAGTCTTTATAGTTTATAATTATGCGGAATCTGGTCAGTTTGGGGGACTTCCTGAGGCTGTTGAATTGTCTTCTTCCTGAGCATAGTGAGTGCCCTCACAGAATGGGATGTTTCACCTCCTTGTAAACACCCTGTGTCTTAAGGAACTTCAGTGAACAATGGATGATTTGATGCAGGGAAATGCTAAGCAATAGTGACAGCCATGAAAGGTGGGGTGAAAGACACTCGCATGGTCAGACGCCTGAAATCATGGCTGTTCCTGGTGTCTTATTGAAAGCTGTAGGACTTACTGGTTGGAGGATAAACCAGATCATGGGGCCTTTTTCATCGCTGCACTAGACAACACACATTTGGAAACAAACAATTCTCAATTATTTACCTCCCTTTAGCGACTAACATTTTTCTTGGAAAGAGTCCATCCCATAACTGCTGATTTCAGTAAGGAGTTCTGATTAGACACTTTCTT
Source organism: Alexandromys fortis (assembly GCF_014885135.2). Taxonomy (NCBI): domain Eukaryota; kingdom Metazoa; phylum Chordata; class Mammalia; order Rodentia; family Cricetidae; genus Alexandromys; species Alexandromys fortis. The sequence continues at coordinate 2,073,415 of NW_026068017.1, read as the reverse complement.
CCGATTGCATAACAATACTGGATGTTTCTTCTCTGTGTGCACTGAGGCCCTGGGAGTGGTGATGGATGCCCAGGTGACCGGAAGAGGAGCCCAGGAGCTGAGCATGGCTGATTTACACCGCTGTAGAGTCCTGGGCTCTGGTTTCCTACTCTGCCCCAGGCCAAAGCGATTCTGCCTGTGTCATCATTATGCTCATCAAGGGCTGCTTTGTCTCCCCTGGTCGGCCTAATTGCTCTCCTCATTTGGACAGCCCTGGAGTCATTTAGTAATGAAGATCGCCGCGTGCTAATATGGCATCAGGAGCTCACCTGCTTGTTGGCATTCGGAGCAGTGTTTGGAGAGGGGAAGAGGCTCCGCTTGTCATTACAGGTGCAGAGCCTCGCCGAGCTGTTCATGTGCAATTACCATCCAACAGCCTGGAAATTACAGTCCGGTTACAGTGGCTGCTAACGAGAACTAATTATACCACCGCAGAGCTGCCCTCAACACTTAAGACAAATGGCCTCTGTGGGAACTTGGAGATGGGTAGAGTAATCCCGTCTGTTCTTGGAACAGAACAAAAAGCCACTAGAGGCTGGGCTGAGATTACATGGGGGCTCCTGGGTATTAAAACTTGATTTTCTAATCAATACAAACAAACCAGAATTTCATAAAGATGTCCATCCATCCACCCTTCTCCATTTATGCATTCTCCAGCTTTTCATTCTCACATCCATCATCATCCCTTATTTAACCACCATCAATCCAACCATTCATTCACCCGTTCACCTTCATTATCTCACCATTGTCCTTCCATATATCCCTCATTGTCTTTGATCTTTCCTTCGTCCCTACAACCAGCTCTCTATCCACCCAACAAGCTTCCATTAAACTTTTGCTCAGTACCTGATCAATACTTAATGGTGAAGCCAGACGTAACTAGAAGAGAACTCACACATAGCAAAGAATAATACCCAACAAACATTTTGGGGTGGATAAAAAACAATGACTATTTTCTTCAGAGAGGAGAAAATTGTAGAGAGTTAAGAGAGAAGGTAAAGGAAGGAGAATACTCCATGTGAAGGAGAACCATCGACATGTTGGTGAAGGAGCCAGCAAAGGAAGAGGGATTAAGATGCCTATGCTCTGTATTTGGATGTGGTGAATCTCAGCATCCCTGCCCACAAAATGGAGAGAAGCTAGCACCCTTCTCATGGAGTTATCGTGAGATCTCTTAGAACTGTGTGGTAGGAAGTAGGTACCTGATAGGAGTGAGGGTTTCCTGTCATTGTCAACTCTTTTGTGTTGCTTTTCTCTTGGAATCTGGGTCCCTGTAGGTCTGACAAGCCTACTGCCCATCTCCTCTGGGCTTTGGAGGCTGAGTCAGAGTCCTCCTGGCTTGGAAAACAAGCATCCTAAAAATCTGTGATGAGTACATGCTTATAACAGGGGGAGGTCTGGTATTTGTGGAATGCTGATTCTCTTATGACTGGAGCCCAAAGAATGGGGTCATAGGCATAGAAAGCAGTAGGGTCAAAGCCATCCTGATATAGGGACAGCTAAGGTTAGGGATTGGCTGAAAGGAGGATGGGAGTCCCTGGAGGACCTAAAGCAGTCTATTCGTGTTTAGTATTGCCCTGGATAAGGGAACTGATAATTGCTAAATGATGCTTTCTTTGTGGGGAACTAACTGTGGGGGGGACGACTGGGTCAGCATGATTTGGGCATTGTTCCTTCATGGTCCTTGCTGCCTACAACTCTGGTCTCTAGGTTCTGAGCCCATTGTTTCCAACCTACTCTAAAAAAATGGCAGAATTTGAGAGCTGGGTCCTAAGGCCTCCCCACTTCCTACCTCCCAAAGCTCAGAGAACTCTGCTGGGTGGCCATTTCATTCCATTCTCAGTATACGCCCCCCCCACCCATGACAAAGATATTACTCTTCGCTGAGCCAGCTGGATCCCTTTTGGCAGAAAGCCCTTTGTCATATTAAACTTCAATCCAATTCCCTAGACTCTATTCTCCCTCTTCTACTACTGAAAGGCAAGATAGAACGGCATTCTGTGGCAGCCCATAAGCACGGCTCATCCAGGATGCAGGCTCAGTGTGTATGAAGTGGATGCTTGAGTGGCTGCCACTGGGCTCATAATAGGGGTGTTGATAGTCGCCAATATACTCTACCTCCTTGACGTCATTCTCTCCCACACTGACTACTTTTTACCACGTGACTTATCTTTGCCAATAAAGTCTGCTCCAGTTGGGGTTAAGTGAGTTCAAACTTGCTTTTATGAGACCTAAGAGCTTCTACACTCCTTGATACTGACCTCTTGAAATGTGAGTCATACCAGTAACCAAGGGCTGGTCCCATAAAGAGACCCCACAGAGGGAGGTATATGGCTGCCAAGGACATCCCAGCTTCATATGAGCTTCCTGAGAACTGCAGCCATAGGGATTGACCTTCCCTGGGTCATGTGGGTCCCACCCATGTCACATTCAGAAATATGTATTTTTTACTGCTGCTCTCTACCACACAGTATGGCCGTAGTTTGTACACAGTAGGGAGTGACTGACTGATGGGGGATCCTGAAAAGTATTTGCTGCTCATCCCTGGACAAAGGAAAGCCCCAGCAGAAGCCAAAAGGTTTGATTCCTGCTTCTCTCAGTTCTAGCATCTCTGTGATGAGGTGGGGACTCCAGATGAACTGAAGCTCTCATTCCAAGAGAGGCACCTTCTCCAGCCATGGGTTAGTGGTCAGCCTCAAGACTGACAAAGTAGTCAAGTGACAGTCCTCCTGGCTGTACCCCCATGGAAACATGCACTTCCAGACCACTAAAGTCAGTCAGCCTACTGTCCCACCAGACACTTGCAATCAGCCATTGCAAGGATGCTAGCTGGCAGGGCGTGTCTAATCATAGACTGTGAAAGATGGATGAGCCTTTCACTGCATCTTTATCCCTCCTTAGGCTTTGGCGATAAACGATTCATTCCAAAGGTGATGGGAACAGGCGCTAGTATCTGCAGTCTTTCTCCTCGGATCACTTCACGGTCTCCTCTCTATTTTATTATGCTATCAGCAAAAATATAAAATAAGATTAGGATGTTTATGCAAATTATGTTTTTATAATCACATCTGAAGGAGTCTGTGGATCAAATTTTCAAGACAGTTTCTCTAAATGTGAGCTTTTCCTTTATTGATGGCGAAGGATGCTTCTAGGAGATTACACTGCATCAAATTTGGAGCTAGCAGAACCGGGGAGGGTCAGTTACAGCCATCGCTTGCAGGGGAGGGCAGGTATCTGCCCTAACACACACACTGTAATAGTCTGGTTTTCATGATTATCACAAGATAAACAGATGCAAGAAACTAAAGAAAAGAGGGGTCTTTTTAGTTTCGTAGTTCACTTTTCTCAAAGGTCCAGTTCTAGCTATACAGTAGGATTAATTTCCATTCTTTTCATAACACAAGACTCCAGGGACCAAATTCCTGACTCAGGTCTAGTGACAAAGTGATATCACAGCAAGTTCCATCCACTAAACTTACCAGAATCTCTGGGTCCAGGAAAGAGGAGCTCTGAACAGTATGTGTTAAGTCAAAGCACTGAAGAACAGGGAGGGGTCTGTGCAGTCAGGCAGAATTTTCTAGAAGTCTGAGTTATCCGAAGAGTGAGCTACTTTAAAAGGATGCACAAGACACAAGAGCAGACAATACCATAACTCAAGAAGCAAAATGGTCTTCCCAGGGTCACAAAGCTAAGCTGACAACTAGAGACTGAAGCAAACACAGCTCTGGCCACATAGATCCTGGAAACTAAAAAGGGGACAGGGCATGTCCCACTCACCCCCAAGGCATATTTGTTGGGCAGGTTAGTGCCAAAATCCCCCGTCCCTCTAAGGGCTTCTCCTCCATGGTGAGGGGTTGTAGGCGGGCCACAGTTAGAGCCGCTTCAACTGCTGAGCCTGGAGGGAGAGCCCACCTGATGAACCTCTTCAACATTTCTTTTCCCAATAGATCCAGACCACTCCAAAGAGACACAATATTACATTTCTTAGACATTTCCCCAAATACATATTTATCAGGGAAGCCTGAATAAGCTAAGAAGGGCTCAAGCCTATTTATTTATGTATTCAGTCATCTCTAGGGTACAGGTTGTGCCGGCGTTAACAACGGGAGACTGCAATTAGATTGCATTTGGTCTGATCCCCTGCTCCCGGGATGGGATTAGGGACTGGATGCCAGAACCTCGCAATTCTCCACACTCATGATGCCTTTCTTCCAAGTTTATGCCTCCGGGATGAGAGGTTCTCAAACTTGGTTTCATATTGGAGTCACCTGGGACATTTTAAAAAAAAATAATACCGATGCCTTTATCCTGCCTGCGGAGATTTTGACTTTGAGAGTAGCTTCAACATGAGAACTTTGCCCAGCTCCCCAGATGATCTACTGTACAGCAAGGTTTGAGGTATGGACCAGGTAGACCAGGCAACATTCGCCGGTCAATCATTCTCCTTCTCTGATTTTGACAAACAGGAAGGACAGAGCACCAACCAAGGCTAGGTTAAACCTCATGGACAGCTTCACAGAGTAGCAACCTGAGTAGTCATAGGCTTGAGCCCTTCTTAGCTTATTCAGGCTTCCCTGATAAACTTTGAACTTAGAGGAACATGTGCCTGCATTCAAGTTCCCTTGCTGTTGTCTGGAAATTCTGAATCACTATTGAGCAAAACAAAAAAAAAATCATTTTTGTTTCATCCCATGAATTCTATAACTGAATCTGAATAGAAGACCTGGGGCTCTAGACTCAACCCTGTCTTGACAACTGACTTGCTGTTCAGCCTCTGGCAAAGCTTGCTTTGTCTCTGGGTCTGTGAAAGAGAAACATCTTGGGGCTGAGAGGAATGGCTCAGCTGTTAAGAGAACTTACTGCTCTACAGAGGACAGGAGTTTGAACCCCTTAGTATCCCAGTACCCTCATCAGGTGACTCACAAATGCCTATAACGCCATCTCCAAGGGATCCTAAGCCTGTTTCTGATCTGTGTGGGTGCTAGCATCCCCAGCCCCTTGCAAATAAAAGTTAAGACAAATAAGTATAGAATCTTTATTCAGAAGTAAAATCAGTCAGTTGGAGCATTTTCCAGAGCCCAGCTCTGTCTGCACACACAAACAAGACCATTTAAGACACAGCCAAGCTACCTTCACTCAGATAGTAATAACTCAGGATGACTGGCTAGTTCAGAGTCACTTATTGCTTGATTGAATTTTGCAAGGCTCGCCTTCCTATTCCGCCCCCCCCCCATACCCATAAACAGGTGTATGTCTTCAGAACTGGGCCTGCTTTAACCCAGGGCACAGATTACAAATGGGAAAACATTGCCAGTTTCCCTTCTCTCTCCCTCTCCAAATAATGGAAAACCATTTGTTCTTCACCACTTTTTCTCCCAGCAACCCCTCCTGTGTCTTCTGAGCAGAGCCCTGGCCTTGCCAACTCAGTGCCTGGGCTTTTAGACAGCACAGAATTGGATGCTGGTGGGAAACTGGGGATGGGAGAAGAGAGGGCTGGAGCTTTGCATTGGAATAGAAAAGAAGGAAAAGCATCCAGTGGGTGAAAGGGGAAGGTGGAAGAGGGAGGGGCCATGGGAAGGCAAGATGATGGGGAGCTAGGGGGAGAAGAGAGAAAGATATTCGAGGAACAACTGCCAGATATGTGGCTATGGAAGGTGGCAATTGAGGGGGGATCTGTAAGGTATTTGCTGTGCACCCTTCTTCCCCTATGCACACATGACATGGCTTTCTCAAGAGGCTACACATGGATCACATTGATCTCACTACATTCTACTGGTAGGCTGTTCCCTATGCAGAGACGCGTCCACTAGGGACCCTGGTTATATTTGAAAGATACTGCTCAGGCTGGGCTGGGCGGGACTGACAGCAGTGGGAAGCTGGGAAGCCTTTTGCCATCTGGTACAGGCGGTTGGCTTCATAGACTCCTGAACTCTCAGAGTGGGAAGAGGATTTTAGCAACAGGGATCTTAGGAGATGCAGAAATAGCTCAGTAGTAGAGTTTTTGGTCCATCCTCTGTTCCTAAAGCCCTCTGAGAGGCAATGCACTGCCTGTATGGAAAGTTTCTCGCATCAGAATATAGATCTGGAACGTAGACTCACCCATCCACACTCTCAGCTCTATTAGTGGTGTGAATTGTGACGGTCCCACTGGGCTTCACTGCAGAGTCCTGCCGTAGCTTGAAATCTTTGTTGCTTTGAACCAGCAGGCTCACGTCTAGGAAATAGGTGCCACTCCCACTCCCCCACAGACATGTGTTCAGGTTTACTTATGTGGAAACATAGCTTGCAATAGTGAATGTCTAAAGCAACTTCAATTTAGGTCCATGGAGGATTGCCCACAGGCCATGAAACTATGGCCGATCTATAACTGCAGGGTAATTCACACAGCTGTGCTAAAGGGGAAAGGCTTTTCCCTATCTTAGTTCATTTTCTATTGCTAGAACAAACTATCCAAGATACAGTAATTTATAAAGAAAGGGGGTTTATTTGGTTCAAGGTGTTGGAGACTGCCAGCATCTGCTCACCATCTGGTGAGGGTGTTCCTGCTGCTTCAGAACATAGCCAAGGGTACCACACAGGAAGATGGACATGTTGGCAGTCCAAATGTCACTTCCTCTTTGTAGAAGGCTGCTAAAGCTGTCATGGGGGCCATTCTGACAATTTCATCTCACCTAAAAACCCTGCAAAGCTCTGCTTGCAAATACATGAGCGTATGATTTGAGAGTCAGGGGTCAACAAGGGAGCATTTGGGTGATGGGTTCAGACAATACCAACCTCCAAGACACAGCGAGAGGAAAGCGTCTACAAGGGAATGAGTTAGCAGGGAGCTTGTGTGTGTGCAGACTGTCAAGAGCAGCAGCAACAAAGCCTCAGATCCATCCATTCATGGGAACTAAAGATGAAAAATATACAAGAAAAAGAGCCAGTATCTATAACATTCTTAACAATTGGTCATTAGAGATCCACAAATCAAAATCACAAGATGCTGCTTCACGGGGATGGCCACTGGTGCTCTGTGTTGCTTTAACAACAAATTCTGACACAGTGAAGGAGGAACCAGACCCTTCATCCCTTGTCACTAGGAATGAAAAATGGTGAGAGCACTTTAGGAAGCAGTGCATCCCTTCCTTGGAAAGTAAAAACACAGAATCACGATGAGCTACAGCAATTCCACACCCAGGCATGCACGAATGCAAGCAAACTAAAATCATGCATTTATAAGAAACTTGTGTATGAATATTCATAGCTGCATCATTGACAATAAGCAAAAGGTAAAAACAATCCGAATGTTAGTGGATCTAGATGTGGTATATCCCAAAGGAGTGGACTAGTGTTTGATCATGAAAAAGAATATTAAGCACTGAACCAAATTACAGCCTGAATTAAATTTGAAAAGACTATATTAAATTAATCAAGGCAGTCATCAGGAACTGCATGCGAGCAATTCAATTTCTGTGAAATTACCAGAGTGGGAAAGTTTATAGAAGGCAGAAATTAGATTTTTGGTTACTTAGGGCTTGAGGAAAAAGTAGACTAGAGATTGATGCTGAGAGTGATGGAGCTCCTATCTGGGACAAGGAAACTGTTCTAAATTTTAGACTGCTTTGATGGTTTTCCGTCTCAGAACATACTACCAAACACCGGACTATGCTCTTTAAGTGGGTGCACTGTGTGGCATATTCATATCTCAATAAACATGCTGTGTAGCACAGGGTGGCCTTGAACTCTCTATCCCCCTGCCTTAGCATCTCCACTGCTAGGATTACAGCCAGGCCTTACCCAGTCAGCTCTTTGGTAGCTTTTTAAGCCTTTACTTGTAGCTTTCACATGGGGGGAGGGTGTTGCCTTAGGAAGTGAGGTGACTTGCTTATCTGGCGACGACGATTCCCATCAGGTAGAAAGACTAGTGACTCAAGCTTTCAAGGAGGAGGTCCAGGCAGATGACAGATGGGTGTCTAATTCTTTGTCAAAGCCAGTTCTGTTCCACACCTCCTTTACCCTTGGGGCCAGTGGCTGTCCTCCACAAGTGACACAAGGCCCTCAGCAGCTGCATGCACACACAGGTGAATTGCCAGCTTTCTCCTTCTGCCTTGGGAACTTGTCCTAAAGGATGTTCATTCCTGTATTCCATCAAACCTTCTTACTTAGGGGAAAGCCAAGGCCACGTTCTTTCTGGTCCACTCATTCCTGATGATCCTCTGTCCCAGGGAGAACCACATATAGGAAGGGGCACTGAACTTACCAGATATTGTGGTGACAGACAGGAGACTGGACAAAGTCTGACTGCAGCAGGAGAATTCATGCAGAGACAAGGGTGGCCCTCCTTTGCAGACAGAGGTGGAGGACAGCCCCAAGATTGGCTGGCACATGGCCCGTAGGCCAGCAGGAGTGGACACAGCAGAGCACCTCTGCAGGCAGGAGTCCCATGGAGACCACCACAGTCTACCAACAGGAGCTGAAGCCTGGCTGGCCTCTTTGTCTAGGATGGCAGAGTCTACAACACACCTCACACAGAGTTGAGAATGACACGTCCAGTACAACGATAGCCCGAAGCAATCTGGTACATTCTCAAAGAATAGTCCTATCCACCATACCACTAATTCACAGCAACCAAAAACTTACACAAATGTACAAATGCAGACAGAATAGGCTATACACAAGCAGCCTGCTCAGTGGTTAAGAGTGAGTACTGTTCTTGGAGAAGGCCTGAGTTCAGTTCCCACCACCTATTTGGCCTGACAACATTCTGTAACTCCAGCTCCAGGAGACCTCCCACCCTCTTCTGGGCTTCCTAGGCAACTACACCTACATGCAATACCCCAACATAGAAAGGTAGGAATGCATACATGTGTGTATTTATATATAACATTTATATAATATAAAATTATATCAAGATATAATTTTAAAACTAAAAATAAATCTTAAAACAAGAATACTGTACACTTAAGTCCAGTCCTGAAAACTAACAGATAAACAAACAGTACAGGTCCTCGCCCTGCATATCCACCAGACTATCAGCACTGATCCAGACAGCTGAAGCTCCCATTCCAAACCCTCATTGTGGGTAAAATCCTTGGTTCACATCCCTCCATCTCTCTTCCTTCCTCTCTCAATACACAGACACCGTTTGCTCAGTGTCTTGGGACTATTGGCTCGTCTGTTACCTTTCCTCCTAGATAAAGATGCCTGGAAGTGAGGACTGTGTTCTCTTTATTTCTGTCTTTGCCTCTTTGCAGGCTCTGCCGTGAGGCTCAGGGTTAATGTGTAAAGTTTAAATGAATGAATAAATGAACAAAGCCATCCAAGTGTATGTTTATTAGAGAGAGTGCTCAACCTTCATAACTCTCAAAGAAAAGCAAATTAAAATGAGATGTAATTTTACACCTATTAATTTAGCACAAATTAAGAAATCTAATTATCACACCCAGGGCTGAGACAGTTATGGTCTCACCAAGGCATCCACACACGGCCAGTGGCTGTGTGTAAATTGGGAGCATCCCCTTTGGAGAGCAATTTGATAATCCACATCAAGAGTCATTAGAAGACCACAGCCTCTGGCTCGATGATCCCCCTCTTGGGAATTGGTGTAAAGGAAACTCCCAAAGGGAGAGGAGCATTCGCTGACTGTCATCAAAACCTGTTTATGTTCTAAAGACCCTGGTCACCAAGCCAAAAATGGAGACACATTCTGGAACACTCAGTTTGGGAATGACTGGGTAGAACAACTTTGGAAGAACTAGAGATAAGGCCAACTCTGACTAACTTGGGAACATTGAACAGGGGGTGTACGGTCCTCAGGGATAGGGAGGTGTGTGAGAGTCACCCTGCATTCCCAGCTCCCAGCAGTGAACCTGGTATACAGCAGGGAAAATACTGCGCAATAATGATAGTGTGATGCGGCTGGAGAGATGGTTCAGTGACGGACACTCACTGCTTCTGCAGAGGACTCCAGTTTTCTTCTCAGCACCCATATAAGGCAGCTCACATCCGGGGATTTGATGCTTTCTTCTGGCATCCTTAGGTACCTGTTCACATGGGACAGGTACTCCCATAGACACACACAGACACAATAATAAAAACAAAAACAAATTATTTTAATAATGATAAGAATAATCATAGTAATGGAATTCCATGATTAATGACTATCTGATAAGTATTAGGCAGTTTTGCCATCGTGTGGCCATCACAGAGTGGACTTGCATGAACACAGATGATACAGCTGAGCCACCTGTGTGTCAAGCATGAGGGACAGAAGCCACCATGATGTGGAAGGTGCCACACTGACAGGAAGCTATGTTTTTCTTCTGTGAGTAGAAGGAGTACTCTCTGAACTAACAACACAAGGAGAGCTTAGTAAAAATGCAAGAGCAGCTACAGTGCACTGGCCCTAGTTACACAAAAGAACTTGGTTGTGTCATCAACAGACGTGGTACAATGCCACAGTCAGAGACCTTTCTGTTAGTCTTATGGTTCACCAAACATGTGGTCTGTCTCCGATGCATAGTCATAGTAGTTAAGTCATGTGTGTGTGCGTTTACTATTCTGCATATTTTTATTTAACAATAATTTACACCTAGCTACCTACAACACACACAGACACACACACACCACACACTGGGTAGAATGCTGTGTGGATATTCAAGGTTCCATGGATATGCAAATATGTCCTAAGATACAAAGCTATAGAGACGTTATTCAGACAACTTTCTTCTGCTATGCAGCCCTGCTGGGGCTTCCAGGACTCCTGTCTAGCTAGGACGGACGGACTGAGCCACTGCGTTTGCCTGCATTCAGAACGGTGGGTTTTCTTCACAGAGGAGGGTCTGAGCTCAGTGGCCCAAACGCCGATTGAAAGGTGCACAGTATTAAGTTATAGAGCCAGACTTAGGATTCAAGTCTATGTGAGACAAAGAATTTCAGCTCTGTGTGGGTGATTTTAAGTCAAGGTGACAGTCTCAAGGACACAGCACCTAAAATATTTTTTCATAACAGTGATTTGGACTCCCTGGCATCAATGGGCCACTGTGCACTGAGCCCTAACTCTGCCTGAGACTTTCTTGCTAAGATTTGGATTGGCTCCTATCCCTGTCTGGGCCTCAGTTTCCCCTGATGCATGATAAGGCAGTTGGAGTGAATGAAAAGGTTTCATGGACCTTTTACCCCAAAAGCATGACCACATCCTTTCCAGGACCAGGCAACCAGAACTTTTCTTTTGAGAACATGGGCTCTAGATTCTGAATTCCTGGGATCCTAAGGTCCTAGGGATACTCTGGGTGCTGAGGCTCAGTGGGGTCTGACATCCTGAAGTCCTGCAGACCCTAAGAGTGTTCCAGACAATTATTGATAGTTATACAGGAAGAAAATGCAGTCTGCCCTCATGGGTCTCTGGCAAGGAACTGAGCACTCTGGAGCCTGCAACTCCTTGTAAAAAAAAAAAAAATCCTCCTTCAGGGTCTGAGGACGGGGCAGTGAAGTCTATAGAAACTTCTTTGTCATTCAGCCACAATGAAATCCATCCCTGAGGAGAGAGAGGCCAACAGAAGAGGTGGAGCAAAAGTGTGGCGATGGGTGTGAGGGGAAGCTACGGCTGTGCCAGTGTAAAGTGAGAGAGGCGCCCACATGTGGAGACCCGAGAGCCCATGGTTACTGGGTGTGATAGCGCATGTCTGACAATGCATGCTGGAGACTCCGACACTAGGAAGGCAGAGGCATGAGCATTGAGAGCTCAAGACCAGGCTGTGATGTGGGAGTGTCATATATCAATCTGTTGATTTCATTGGTTAAGCAATAAAGGAACTCCTTGGCCCTGATAGGTTAAAAGATAGATGGGAGGAGGAAACAGAATAGGATGCTGGGTGGAAGAGGAAGTGAGGTCAGACTCTGCTCTGCTTCCAGAGAGACTCGACAGCTCTGTGCTGGAGCAGAGACACCAGGATGGATGGAGGCTAGAATCTTCCCGGTAAGCTCACCTTGGGGTGCTTACACGCATTATTAGAAATGGGCTAGTCCAGGTGCGAGAATTAGCCTGTAAGGGCTAGAGTTCATGGGCCAAGCAGTTCTTAAATGAATACAGTTTGTGTGTTGTTATTTCGGGCATGAGCTAGCCAAGCGGCCGGGGTGTTGGGGACGCAGCCCCGCCGCCGCTTCATATTTCAACAAGGCTGGATCTATAGAGGATGCAGGAAGGACCTGAGAATTGATCACAAGGGTGCTGAGGTCTTGAGGATCTGATGTCATGAATGTCCTGAGGGTTCTGAGTGGCCTAGGCTCTTCCTTTCTGAATTCCTGGGGGTTCTTGGTGTCCCTAATGTCTCAGCTTTTGAAGACTCTGAAGCCCTGAGAGTCCCTGATGTCCTGAGCATTCTGAGATCATGAAAATTTTAAACATTCTGGTATCCTGAAGGTTCTGATGCCCTATGAATTTTAATGTCCTGAAGGCACATATGCCCAAGTGACCTGTGTACTGATGGTCCACATTGTTGAGTCCTGACTGATCTAAACTCTAACATCTTGAGTTTTTGAGGGTTCTAATGTCTTAGGGCTTCTGATATCCTTAGGGTTCTGGGTTCCTAGGGTTATCAGATCCTGGGAGTGCTATGGGGTTGAGGGTTCTGAGGGTTTATGAGTGTCAAATATTAACCAAACCTAGAAAATTATTACTGGGAAGATCCTAGTAACATATTTAAATGCCTTGCCTCAAATTTTGCCATTTCCCACTGAACATTCACAACATACTTATGCTTAGTTTTGTCTCCTCTCATCTGGCATAATCCAGTCTCATGACTTTTGAGGAATCCTGTGTAGTTATTTGGAAGATGGTTTCTCCGCTGAGTCTTGTCAGGTGTTGCTCATGACTAGATAGGGTATTGGTGATACCTGGCAGAAGTATTCTGTGTCCTCCTCAGTCCGTCATCTTATCTATAAGTACACAAAACCAGGATACCTTGTTCAAGGTGATGCTCGCTAATTTTCTCCACCAATCTCCTCTCTTCTTGTAAGTTCCCTTCACCTATCAAACACTAGAATAATCTTTGTCGCTACCCATGACACTTTCTAAGCTGAAAGCCATATTCATATCTCTTATCTCATTGGAACTCAACCTCAAGATGGAAGGGAAGTCTATACATGGAAGAAAAGGGGGAAGCAATGGTGTTTGGATTTCTCCTGTGGGCCAAGGACATGCCATGGGCTTTTCTACACTGCTCTGTCCTATCAAAATCCTTTTAGTGACCATGGTTAATTTACTTTGTGGGGATGACAGACCTCAGAAAGATCAAGGTGTGACCCAGGTTGACTCAACCAGGACATGGTCTGTTCTAGAGCCCAGTTTTTTTTCCTTTACAGAAGACCTGTTTATATTCTACAATAAAGTATTAATGTCACTGAGTCACAGAACCAAATTCCCAAACAACCTCTCTTGAGAGGCCTGGGGATCAGTGCATTAATGCTAATAAAATTATATAGTTCTTTGTAATGGACAAGCACTCTGTCTTGGGCTTTACAGCAGACTGAGAATTAGGTGTCATGGTTTCCCTGTGTAGATGAAGTTCGGGGTTAGTTGATCTGCTTTGTTCCACATTTCAGCCAGATCAAAGCAGACATGGGATATCAACTTACAGTGTTCCAGACCCCATCCTGCAGTGCCAAATCCTGCCTTTTAAATCCTTCTGGACAGTAATGTGTTGGCATCCAGGCAGGATGAGCAGGTGGAGGCCAGACTGTGGTAAAGGCTTGTCTGTTTTAGAAGCACCTCTGTCTCCCTGGCAGTTCCACAGGTGTCTTGTAGGTGATCTGCATACTCCACAAAAACCTAATTTATATGATGGATAAAATTTTATGTGCTTTGTTAAGACATGTTAAGCAGATGAGGGAGATGGCAGGACTCTTAGATCTCTTTGCTGTCCCGGGTTTGGTCAGTAGCAATTGCCCTTTATCTAGAGATTGTTCTGTACTGGGAGTCCGTTCTTGCTCAATCTCCTGCATAGCATATCTGAGGCCCCACATTCATCCTTCAGTACTGCAAAACCTACCAAAGTAAAGACTGCTCTACACGCTGCCCTAGACTAGGGAAGGGCATTAGATTCGACCTTAAGCTGATGCACAGAGGCCATCCCAGGGCTGAGAGTAGGGGGATGAGGCAGACAGTAAGCTCCCAAGAACAGGGCAGGAAATCTCCAGGACTTTAAGTACGAAAGCATCCTGAAAGGCTTTCCAGAGGAGAGAGCATTGGAGGAGTCTTTAAAGCAGTTGGAATTTAAGCAGATAGGAGTTGATGGTCACAGTAAATACAGGCTGTGGTGTGGGTTCCGGGAGAGGAGAAGGAAGGAAGCTGGTGTGCTGGTGGCCTTTGTGTCATGATCAAGGTTGCTTTGAAACAAGATTTGAGGATAAAGGAAACAGTAAGTCCTGATGGGCTAGGATACCTGGACCATGAGACTTGTCCTTTACCTGCTATCAGAAGGAGAAGCTCCAAGTGCAGGAAGAGTACAGTATTCCTTTCCTCTACCAAGACTGACCCTCATGATCCCTCAAGAGCACCCAATCTGCAAAGGGCAGGGGCAGGTGATCCTAAGACCTCAGATGGCCCGGGACTGCAACAAGATTCCCCCCAGCAGTACAGAATAGCCCTGACCTGTTGCTGGCTGCTTTTTCACTTTTGACTCTTTGCTCTTTGGGGGCCTGCCACCCAGCTCCCAAATAAATCACACAGAAACTTATTCTTTCTTATGAATGACCGTCCTTAGATTGGCTTGTTTCTAACCAGCTTTTCTTAAATTATCCCACCCACTTTTTGCCTCTGGACTTTTATCTTTCTCTATTCTATATACCTTCCTTTACTTCTCACTCTACGGTTTACTGTGTAGATGGTGGCTGCCCCCTAACATCCGCTCCCTCCTCCTCCTCCTTTTGTCACCCCTTGATTCTCTTCCCAGATTTCTCTTACCTATCTATCCTCTCTGCCTGCCGGCCCTGCCTATCCTTTCTCCTGTCTAGCTATTGACCACTCAGCTCTTTACTAGACCAGTCAGGTGTTTTAGACAAGCAAAGTAACACAGCTTCACAGAGTGAAACAAATGCAACATTAAAGAATACAACCCATCTTTGCATCATTAAACAAAGGTTCCACAGCATAAACAAATGTAGCATTATCTTTAATATTCCACATCATGACTGTCTCTAAGCACATGCCTGGGGTCTTGGAGTCTCTTGACCATGTGAAGGGGAGATCCTGCTGGGGTAGGGGCAGGTGGGTTCCTTGTGCTCTTGGTATTTCCTAAGCCTTTTGGGTCACGCTGTTTAATTCAGTTCCTCCCCAGGAGCCCGAGGAGCAGGCAGAAGCCTCCATCTTCATAGTCATCATTTTCTAGACAGTCCTCCTCCCTCCTGTGCTGGTCATGCTTTCTGACAACACAGCCACCACAGACAGCTTAGAGGGAGGGGATGTGTTTCAGTTCCCGGTTTCCAGAGTCTAGATCTGTGATCCTGGCCTGCGCTGATTTTACGTCCCTGAGGAAGTAAAGGATCATGGCAGGAGACTCCAGTGGTAGAGGTTAGTTACTTCGTAGCCAACAGTAAGAGGAGGCAGGTGGGAAGACAAACATGTATAACCATTTTAGGCACACCGTTGGTGATCTTGCATTCTCCAGGATGCCTTGCCTCCCAGGTTTCTACCACCTTCCAGAATAATAATTCATGATTAGATCTGGGAGGCCCGAGTCTTGAGGCTCAATGGCCCCTTCCTGAGGCTGCTCTCAATTTATGCCCCTCCCCTCCATTCTTTCCTCTTCAATCCTGAGTCCTCCGTAATCAGATTGCCCAAACCAGTTTATTCTGGAACCCTGGTGAGTTGTTTGATCCCATTCCTACTAAGTCACTCACACTCCGCTCTGGGCTGTTGACAGTCTTTGGAGAATGCTCTCTGCAAGATGTTGATGGAAGCCATTTCCCTCCTTGGGGACCACGCATAGTGCTTCCTCTGTGTTTATATGCACAGTGACTTTGTTCTTAACCAAGCTTTGTCTCAGGCATCATCACCTCCTCAGCACATCTCGGCCATCCCTCCTCCCCCTCCTGACTTTCTCATCTGCATTCATGAGAATGCTGTCTCCAAGGACAGAGACTGGCCTCTTCCTTCACCTACAAATTCTCTCTAATGCCAGGAAGAGTTTACACATGGCAACGCTCAGTACCTACTTTCTGACTGAGCAATGGTGGTTTTCTGTCTTTTTTTCCCCCTTGATGTGATTAATATGCATGGGTTTCTCATCAAAGAGCAGCTAGTGTCAAACTCACCGAGGGCCTGCCTCTGCTATGGGTCAGAACTCATTATCTTCCTGCAGCAAACTGAAAGAATCTTGGACAGAGATTTAAGCAAATGCTGGAGCTGCGGCCCTGACCCAGCTGACCTTCTGGTGAGTTCAGAGTCAAAGACTCTTACTGTCTCCACGGGTGGCAAGTACCTGGGGTTCCTCTTGGCGCCGGGTGTCTCCTCCTGAAGCAGGAGTTCATCTTTTCTGTCTGATGCCCAGCCAGGAAAGACAGAGTTTTCTGTGTCCTATGCGAGGCTGCTCTTGGCATCTACAGTGGCACTCTGGGACCACAGGCAGAGTCACGGAGCCCTGAGGGTTTTGTTTGTTTGTTTTCAGAGTCTGAAAGAACTAGCAAATAAGAAAAGACTTGCCTGCGACTGTGCAGAGCCTGGATCACAGCCCAGTCTCCTATCTCCCGACCTAGTGCTTCCTCACTGTTCTGGACTCTTAACAGCTCCCCTGAAAAGAAGTTGTGTTGAATTCTCCAACCGTCCAGAATGTCAATGATTGTGGGCAGTAGGAAGGCCACACATCCAGAGCCAAATCGTTCGGGGCTATCATAGGCCTCCTAAATGGTCATTTATTGCCCACTGTGTATTCTGAGGAATATAGCTAAATCTTTTGGAATGTTTGCACAGACTCCTGGAGTTTCCATCAACCCAAAGGCTAAGAATGTCATTAATTAGTTAATTAATGCTAAGATTAAGTAATCTTGGGCTGATATTGGAGATTCCCCCACGTTGTTGTCACGGGCCCACCTGATCTTTGCCCCCAACGCCCTTGTAAAATGTGCTGCTTTATGACTTCCTTGGTTCTCTTGGCACAAAGACTTTTTGAAACTGTCACTGCATTGGATCGTGGAATCCGGGGTAACTTAAATCTGTCTCTGGGCCACAGTCACTCATATTTGACTCCATCTCTTACACCCTTTAAGGTGGGAGCTGTGTTTTGGGCAAGTGCTCTGGTCACCAGCCTGCGACACTCATGGGGAATGAGGAAACCTTCAAGAGGTGGGGCCTAGTCAGAGGAAGAGAGATCCTGAATATCCCCTTGAAGGGGACATTGGGATTCTTATTTATTTTCCTATCTAGTTTTGGTTTCCATCTGCTGTGGGGTCAACAGTGTCCTCAACCACATGCTGTCACCATGATCTTCTGTTTTGCCAGAGATCCAAAACAATGGGGACAAGCAATCGTGGATGAGAACTTCCCAAACTGTGCGCTGCATTGAACCTTTCCTGTAAAGAGACTGTTACTTGGTCTATTTACATTTTGTTATAGTTCATTCCCACTCCTGGTGTTTTACATTCTATTCCCTGTGCTTAACACCTGTGGGACTGCACAAAGCTCACTCTTGCCCCCGGCCTTTGCTGCAGTTAAACACTCACGGGTGCAATATCCGTGTCATGTCCAGAAGATGACATTTCATGGCCCTCTCCCCATCCTCCAGCTCTTACGTTCTTTCGGGCTCCTTTTCTGCAGCATTCCCTGAGCCTAAATAAGACCTCTCCATTTCCTGGATTCTTCCTTCTTGTGTCCAGGGGCTCATTGAATCATCGGACAGAAATCATCAGAAAGATGCAATAATGTGTTGTTCAAAAAAACTCAAGTAGTTCCCGTCCACTCAGAGGACTGCAATTCAACTCTGCATTGGTCTTTCTGCCACTGGGTTTCATTCTGATGGATTCTTCGGATTAAGTGAGAGTAGCTTCTAAAGCCATTCACTCACATATGTTAACTGATGCTCAGGAATGGTGTAAAATAACTTGACTATACCACAAGAATGCTGTCTACCTGTGCCAAAGGTCTGGGTTACTAAACCAGAACCAACCCCAGAGGGAGCATTGCTATTGCTGAGCTAGTGTTTTGCCAAGCCTTATAGGAAGAAGAACCACAGAGGGGACCCGCCACAAGGAGAAGCATTGTGTGTGTTTGTCTGTGTCTCTGTGGAGTTCAGAGGCATCGTTCTGTTTCTTGACTGTTTTTTGGTCCTTGCCTTCAGTTTTTTCAGAGCAATGCAAAGTCCTTGCATTCAGTCCTATGACTGCTGTATCAAATTGCAAGGAACACAGTGGCTATAAATGACCCAGACTATCTCACAGGGCTGGAGGTTGGAAGAGGCTATGTCTCACTGGGCTAAAATCAAGGTGACAGCAGAGAGGTATCCTTTTCTGAAAACTCCTGAGAAATCTATTTTCTTGCCCCTTTTCATTTTCTAGAAATTTCCACTTGATGCCTTCCATCTCCAAACCAGAAATATGTCTTTTGGTTTTTGACCCCTCTAATCGAATACTGGACATGTTTTCTATTTCAGGTCTTCTGATTGGCAACCTTGATTCTGTGTGCTGTTGTAATTCACTTTGTCAAATCACACATGCACAGGTTCTGGGGATAGGGGTGTAGATACCTTGGGCAGTGGATACAGAGAACATTAATCTCCCTGTCACTGTCCTCCAGCTGTTCTAAGCTGTAGTTCAAGTTACTTTGTCACTTGGCCTTTTGAGAAAATAAAGTCCACGATGCTTAAAATGTCATAGCAAATTGGGAAACCCTATTGCAAGCAGGATAAGCCCTAACCAGAAAAATGACAGTGAAGCCCTTTACAAGTCGGTACATTAGCATATGAAATTCTTTAGAGAGATAGATACCAGATTGCTGCTTGAGGGACAGAGGCCCAAAGCTCAGCTGTCTAGGAGTTATCAATTCACTTGGTCATGAAGTCTAGTTTTCTTGGTGGCACTCCATCAAGAAAGTGACAATTTACACAGGAAGGGAACTGCTCGAAAGGGTCTTGAATAAAGTGTCCATGCAAACCTGGATGGAGGGTGTGGATCACGATTGTTCTCGAATCCACTATCATTGAGTCAACTTTGTCAGAAAGAACAGTTAGCTTTATTCCTGTATCCACTGAGAATCTGAAGTCTGCGGTGGCCTGAGCTTGCTTGAAAGCTAACTATAGTTGGCTACAGTGTCGTGGGTGCCAGCAGAAGACAGGGTCTCCTGGACCACAGAAGGCTAGCACAGTGGGCATTATGAGCCCCCTATTTGAACTGGTTCCTCTGACCTCTAAGATCAGGAGCCAAGCAGATACTGTCTGTGAAGTGAGTTTGTGTCACAGCTTAGCAGACTCCAGCATCTTATGAATCCGCTGAAAACAAACCCACTTCAACCTTTGCCCCAGATGGAAAATTTCTCTTTATTATCCTGGACAACAATCAAATCTTCTCTCTTCCCTGGAGGGAGATGATGTATCTTCCAAGATTGTTTGCTGTACAAACATCCTTGAGAGTCTACACAAAAGCTGTCTGTTCCAAAGATCTGCAACAAGAGAGACCTGGAGAAAAATGTCTCCCCACATGTCATGGCGATAAGAACAGAGGGGCACGGTGCCTTCAGATCCCAGGCCTTGTTATTTCTGCTTTACACTCGGTGGTTTATTTAATCCTTGGCAGAGTCTGCTATTATTCCCATTTAGCAGAAGACCATGACAGCCCTGGATGGCAAACCATCCATGGAAGACCTGGGAACACTCAAGCCTGGGTTTTAAATGGAGAAGTAGCCTGGGTGTGTCTGTTGTGGAAGGGGCTGTGGTGAGATCTCCCCAGAGCACTTTTTCCTTTTGGTAATTGAGGTTTGCTCTTCTTTACACACTGTGGCCTCACCACTCATGGGCTACCTGGGGGATTTTTATACCATACCGCATCTCAAGTCTATGGAAAAAGCCAAGAAGCTCAAAGGAGCAGACACAGATGACTGAAGCCTGTGAGTCTCCCTGGTTTTATGGCACACTCTATTTCAGCAAGTAGCTGCCTTTAAAAACATGTGAGTGGAGGCTAGAGAGATGACTCGGCAGTCGAAAGCACACGCTTCTCTTGCAGAGGGCCCAAGTTCAGTTCCCAGCGCCCATGTGGGGTGATTTGCAGTCCCCTGTAACCCCAGCTCTAGAAGCATTTGATGTCTGTGATCACAACAGTCACCTGCATCATGTGTGCACTCATGTGCATGTGTGTGTGCATGCTCACTCACACACACATAAAATAAATCTACTAAATTATAAACAAATAAAAACCTTTGAACACTTTATCGAGAAATCAGCTAGTGAGATAGTAACAGCTAAGAGCCCTGGGTACTGTGGGATGGACTCTCTGAGCCCATGCCTGATATTTAGTGGAGAAGCTATGTCCCCACCCTCATTCATAATGTTCCTGAATCTCCTCATGCACCTGCTTGTAAGTTTTAGTTACCCAGGGAAAGGAAAGGGTGGTTCCACAGAGGAGATGTTGGAATCCAGGGTCACCCCGGTTATTTTTAAGTTCCTGGTGTCATTAGAGGAGCAGTTAGTTTCTCTGAGGAGAAAGAGCTGATTGCTCCATGAAAGCAGGGTTTGGAGTCTGGGTTCCTCTAAGGGAGCTGGGAGGGTGTAAACAGGAGACAGTGTAGACACATCAGCATTGGAAGACACCCAAGGGTTCAGTGTTTGTGTTTATTTACCAGGTGGACAATCTGAGTCAGCTACGTGCAGTATCTTTGCAAAGAACTGAGGAGCAGTGTGGTGTAAAAGCCCCAGGGAGTCTGAGAGTGGTGGTCTTGGCCAAGTCTGAGAAAGCAGAGAAGAGCAAACCCCAACGGCCAATAGAGATGTGCTCTGGGGAGGTCCCCACAGTCACCAGCAGCTAAGAGAAGGGAATGACAGATATGAGCTGTCCTGTGGCTGCTACAAAGGCTACTACTTTTGCATGTATATCTTTAATCTCTATGAATCTTATTATGGCTTCTCATTCATATCTTCAAGGTGTATGAGCAAGAAGGGTTAGACTCACTGTTGGGCTCACAGTTGGCAGAGTGTCAAGACGGAAGCATCATGGCAGAACACATGAGGAAAGGGGAAATTTTCCAAAGATCTTAGACTGCAAGGCTGGACATGGCCTTAGGAGGTCACCGATGGGACAAAGAGAGATGAAAGTCTGTGGTTTTGTCCATCAGTGACTTTGGTATTTCTCTTAGAACTCTCCCAAGACCCTGAAGTTACTAAAAGTCGCAGTGTGTGTATGTAGTGTGTGTATGTGGTATGTGGGTTTTTATGTTTGGTGTGTGTGTGTACAATGTGTGTGTATATATATATATACAATGTATATGTTTGATGTGGATATATGTGTGTGGTGTAGTATGATATTGTGTGTGTATTACTATGTGGTATATGCATATTGTATTGCACTATGTATATTTGATGTGAATATGCATGTATGTATGGTGTTGTGTGTGTGTTTGGTGTTATGTGGTATGTATATTGCATTTTATGGTATGCATATACGTGCTATGAATGTGTTATGGATGTATGTGTGTGTGTGTGTGTGTGTGTGTGTGCGCGCGCGTGCACATGTACACATGCCGTGGCTTTGGTACAGAGGACAGGACATCCACTAGGGTTGAAGAGAAAGCCTATTAAGGCCAGAGAAGCAAATGGAACCCAGCATCATGTTCAGAGCAGCCAACTCAGGCTGAGTATGATTTAGCTGAGTGAAACAGTCTGCATTAATGTTTTATGCAGGCTTTGGTCACCATCCAGAAGTTAAGACATAAATCTTTGAGTCAGACTAGCAGGTGAAGGTCAGCTTCATTCCCCAATCATTTTAAATACTAGAAAAATTCTAAGAAATTCTCTCTTAGCCTCTATGGAAAATAGCACGAAAGTTTCTCAAAAAATTAAAAATAGATTTGCCATCCAATCCACCAATTCTATTTTTGGGTCAATACTCAAAAGAATTAATGGGATCTTGAGGGGATGTTTATCTACCCATATTCAGAGATGTTTCATTCATAGTAGCCAAAGAGTAACACAGGGTAGAAGCAAGAGAGAGGGAGGGAAGGAAGAAGAGAGAGTGTTGGGGGGGGGGTAAGGTTGTCTGGGTAACCAGGGTCATGTCCAGGAGCAGGCACGAAGGTTCCTCATGGTTGGAGTGTTCTGAGAGTGAGAATGAGCATGAAGCCCCCAGAACAGCCAAACTGCTGCAGGCCAGTTACCAGAGGCAGAGTGCGCAGCTGACAGTGCCTCACTGAAGGCCATGCGGCCGAGGGTCTGGATACGCCACCTCATAGAAGCCCACTCTGTCAGTTCCAGTCACAGAAAAACAGCATATAGGGTGCTTCGTGTAAAGACTTCAAGAAACTCAAGAACAAAGCTTTTCCTTCCTTCCTTCCTTCCTTCCTTCCTTCCTTCCTTCCTTCCTTCCTTCCTTCCTTCCGTCCTTCCTTCCTTCCTTCATTCCTTTTCCTTTCTTTTCCTTTTCCTTTCCTTCTTTTTTTTCTTTTCTTTTCTTTCTTCCTCTCCTTTGTTTGACTGACCAAAGCCACAGTTTGTTTTTGTCTAAAATAGAACCGTTTACCAAAAGGGCTGCAGTTTCCTTTAGCTTTTGTGTGGAAATCAATCAGGTTTCAGTAACCTGAGTCTGGTTCTGTCTTAGGGATCTCTGGGTCCTAGTCTTCATTAACATTCCCCATGGCCCACAGTTGAAAATGTGTGCTATCCCACTCAATAGGGGTGTGCAGGCATCTTATTAAAAGCAAATCTCTGAACTGAGAAGATGACTCAGTGTGAAAGATTGCTTTATTTCTAAGCATTGGGACCTGAGCTTGGAAGCTAGTACCCACAAAAAAGCTGGGCATGGTTGTGCACACACATCCATGGTGTAGAAGGCACAGGAAGATTGCTGGGGCTTGCTAGCCAAAAGCCTGCCACTAGGATCAGCAAGAGACCCTGTGTAAAGGGAACAGTGCAGAGTGTTAGAACATAAGCATTTGTTTCCCCTACATAAACACACAGCACAAGGGAGAGAGAAGAGAGAAAGAGAGAGAAGCAGAGAGACTTTCAAGTAATCTAATATGCAGTTGAGCCTGAAGACCTCTGTTTCAGAGACTGAGCTGGTGAGAGACAGACATCAAAATGTTCACCCCGGTAGTGAACTGTCTGTCTGTCTGTCTGTCTGTCTACTTATCTATATATCTGTCTGTCTATCTATCTATCTGTCTGTCTGTCTATCTATCAAAATAACCATGTTGGAGGAGGGAGGTGAAGGGGAGCTGGTAGGAGGAGGTAAAGGAAGGAATGGGTCCCCACCACAGGGCAAAGAGGAGAAAGCATGGCTGTACTGTTTCCCTCTTTCCTTTGCACCTACTGAGCTCAATGCTTTGTAAGGGCAGGGCATGGTAAGCTTGTGATGTGGGAGTGATTTCTTATTAATAAAGAAACTGCCTAGGCCCCTTGATAGGCCAACCCTTAGGTGGGTGGAGTAAACAGAACAGAATGCGGGGAGAAAGAAGCTGAGTCAAGGAGTCGCCATGGTTCTCCCACTCCAGACAGATGCAGGTTAAGATCTTTCCTGGTAAGCACACCTCTTGGTGCTACATAGATTATTAAAAATGGGTTAAGAGGCTGAAACTAATGGGCCAGGCAGTATTTAAATGAATACAGTTTCTGTGTAATTATTTCGGGACATAAGCTAGCCATATGGGCGGCCGGGTGCCGGGGACGCAGCCCGCCACTCTTATTGCAACAAGCTTGGGTTTCCCAGGGTTCAGGAATAGGCAGCCAAAACATAGCCTCACCCAGTTCTCCTTCATGTTTCACCTCGAGGCACAACTGCTGGATTCAGAGCTTGCATTTCTCAAGTTGGTTTCGACAGCCCAAATGTGGAACACTAGGAACAGGTGTGCCAACTGTCATTCATTTATGGCCCCTCACTTGAATGCTTATCTTTGCTGCCATATTAATGTCGACAGCCTTCCAAGGCATCTTCATGCAGATAACATCATGAAGATGGATGATCCAGTTGCATCCAGACGTGGGTGTTCCATGAAGATCTCCTGCCTCTTGATGCCTGATGACTTCCTGAAAGGGCTGTATCTGGTCCAGATAAGATAAGGGACATCCCAATTCAGCACAAGAGCAGGAATGAAATTCTGGGTGGTGGTTAGCAGGAAGGTAGTGGGGATGGAACAAAAGTATTTCAGCTAGAAAAGAAATGAATGGAGGATGAACCTGAACTTGCTGGTGTGTACATAACCGGTAGTGGTGAGATGCCTGGACTAGAAAGAATGTTGACTCTACAGGAGCCCAATCTCTGGAAAACAGCATGGCTTCTCTTTCTTAAAGCAGACCAGATATATTGAACATGAGTTCTGTGTCTTTCCATTTTTTTTCAGTGGTTAAAAAAAAAAAAACAAAACCAAACTGAACTCACTTAACAACAACACATTTACAAACAGGTAACTGCGGTATTGAAGGAAGTACCACACTGGGTTGGTCCCAAGAAGAAGCCTCCCTGACTCTGGGCATCTTAGGCAATCTTCACCATCATGATCAAGGCAAATCTGACATCAGCACAAGCATAAGTCTATAGAGAGCTTCAAATCCTGCCCCTGCCACGTAGAGCTGGGTAACATAGGTGGGCCCATCTGTAAAGTTGAACTGGGATTTGAGAAAGTGTGATGGTTAGTGTTAATTGTCAAATTGACAGGATCAAGACTCTCCTGGGAGATGGCCTCTGGGCATGCCTGTAGGGATGATCGTGATTCCACTAAAGAAACTGGGAAGCTATTCCCTACTTGGGCTCCTGGACTGCATGAAGAGAGGCATAAGTGCAATGAGTACTAGCATGCTTTCATTGCTTTCCTCTTCTGATTTCTGGGGTGCAGCACTATCAGCTTCAAGCTCTTGCTGCCTTGACTTCCCCCACCATGGTGGGCTATGTACCTTGAGCTGTGGGCCAGAGGAGCCCTTCCTTCCTAAAGTTGCTTTGGCCTGAGCATTTTTATCATAGCAACAGGGAAGAAAACAAAGACAGAGGGTTATTGGAGAAGGCACAGAATGCCCTCTGCATGCAACTGGATCTTATTGCATACCAATGATTTTAAAGAACAATGCTTGTTTTTCTGTTCGGCACTCACACACTGCCTCTCTGGTCTCCTGGCAACGGTTCCAATTTTGTTTCTGGATTGTTCCTCCGTTAATCTCAGTCATGATCCAAGATGGGGCATGCAGCCAGGCTAAAGCTACTTGGTGACCCGATCGTGACTGGCTTCTATACATCTGTTTAGAGAGTGTCACACTCTTTCTGTGAACATCAGGATGGAGATGTCTTCTGTCTCCTGTCTCCACTGTCTTTGTTTCTAGAAATTAGGGTTGCTCTAGCCTCCAATGCCCATGTTTAAGGCCTGAAGAAAGAACTCAGTGAGAAAGGGATCAACTGAGAGGGCAAACCAGAGAGAGAGAGAGACAGAGAGAGACAGAGACAGAGACAGAGAGAGAGAGAGAGAGAGAGAGAGAGAGAGAGAGAGAGAGAGAGAGAGAGAGAGAGAGAGAGAGAGAGAGAGAGAGAGAGAGAGAGAGAGAGAACATGGACCTATATCAGCTATATGGTGTTCAGTTATATGGCAATCTTATTTTGGGTTTTCTGCCACTGGCAATGGGAAGCTGTAGGCTTGTTGGAAATCTGTTTCCCCAAAAGCTATAAAAGAGAATTTTCAAAATCCCAGGTCTCTTTTTCTACTTCCTATTTGGCTGCTGAGGAGTTAGACCCCAACTGTTGCATTTGACACGTTCCTTCTGTGCTGGAGGCTCAGCATTCTAAAAGTAAAGAGGCTGCCCCTGCCACCTGTCACTTCTGGAAGAGATTAATTACCTTTGCCTGAAAGAGCTTCTGTTACAAAGGGAAAACCCGCACTTGTGAGCCACAGGCAGGGGCCCAGCTGTCCACTTGCTATGCCAGGTCACTGTCTTATCACACCCCCAAATAAACAAAGCCCCCCCCCTTGTCACTGTGCTGCTTAGGCATTTGGGTGGATCACTGGAGTGTAAGCAGGTGAGAACTTGGAGGCTGGCAGGTCATGTTCCTGGTCCTCCACGCTGTACCTGCCCTGGTTTCTTTGTGGCTTAGTTTGTTGTTGTACAAATGTTAGAGACTGACATCTAAAGCTCTCATCACCTAACCATCATCCATTCCAAATAAGGGATCTCATTGCTCTTCAACATTTAGAAACGGGCTGTGCCCAAGTCTCCTGCTGAACTTCCAGCTGACATCTAAAGCTCTCATCACCTAACCATCATCCATTCCAAATAAGGGATCTCATTGCTCTTCAACATTTAGAAACAGGCTGTGCCCAAGTCTCCTACTGAACTTCCAGCATATGAGAAAGATTTGGTTTGAATGCTGCCAAGATTGCACTTCTGACTGGGATCAGGAATGGAAAGGGAATGAGGGCAATGTGGGGGAGGGGTTGAGGTACGAAAAATTTTCCCAATGGGTTTTGAGGGACAACAGTCTCTTCCTTCTCTTTTGCAGGAGACAGTCTCCATAGGTTCTCTGGGCTAAGACGTGGAGCTAGTCAGGTTCCTGTTTGCAGAAAGCCATATTAATACAGGTGAAGCATGCATGAACCCTGCTGGCCTTGGCCACATAGGAAACTGGAGCTAGGCCGTGAGAGAAGAGGCTGAAGTCTACTCTTCCCATCCTAGACAAGGGAGAGATGGAGAAGGAGCCAGAGGCAGAAATGCCCCCAGTCTCCTGCATTTTACCTGCTAAGAGCAAAGGAAGGATCATAGCGTTATCTAAAAATGATAAGGGATGTGGATGACATCTCTGGTGCAGTGAGAAGGGAGCCCTCATTGTCAACGAGCAACCTAGCTCTGACTCCTGGACAGGCCGCTATGGGCTTAGGCAGTAGGAGAAGACTTGAATGAGGAGTAGTTCTAAGAGATGAGGTCTCTGGTTCCATGCCTGTTACCTGACCCCCACTCTAGTTTTTGCGCACCCTGCTGAAGCAGAATTTCTAAAGATGCAAAGTGGCCTGACTAGGAAGCTGGGTCCCAAGGAGGTGTCAGCATGATGCTTATGAAGATGGAGCAGTGCAGCTGGATGATGCGTATGAAGACGGAGCAGTGCAGCTGGTACCCAGCAGCAGAGCCAAGACCCACAGCACCTTCTGTTCTCAGCCGCAAAGGTGGGGAGGCTCCCAGATGCTTAGACACCACCCCAGAGAGATGCAGATGCTGGAGGAAGAAAGCCCGGAGATGAAGACCATGTCAGAAAGGGACCAAGCCACTCAGAGAGAACATCACATTATCTGAGTCAGAAGCGCTGCTGATTGATTGGCAAGTTCGACCTTCATCCACACCCCTCCTCTTTAAAAAAAAAATTAAAATTCTAATTTATTTTACATACCAACCAGAGTTTCCCCTCCCTCTCTTTTTCCATTCCCTCCTTAGCTGTCAGTCCAGAGTCCATGAGCTCCCACTAGCTCAGGTCAACTGTCTCTGTGGGTTCCCCCTTTATGATCTTGACTCCCCCTTTGCTCATACAGTCCCTCCTCCCTCTCTTCAACTGGACTCTCCAGGCTCAGCCCAGCACTTACTCTAATTGTCATTAGAGAAGCTTCATCCAGTCACTGATGGAAGCAGATGCCGAGATCCACAGCCCTCCTCTTGTCTTGAGGTGAGTGAGCCAGGGAGCTCCCTGGCTGGTGGGGATATCAAACCACTGGGGAGAAAGAAAGAAATCTGATGTATTTTCTTGGCCCATTTGAATAGAATAGGGTAAATCTGGCCCTGTTATATTTATTTAAAATCATATGAATTGATGTAAATTTACTTTAATTGCATAAATAATGTATTTATTGATCCTCATGGAAAAAGTTCTAACAATAAAGTTAAGGTCCATATGTGCTGGCCATTACTGCTCTCCTCTCTAGTGGGAGCTAGCAGAGTCTCTGTAGTGTGGAATATTTTCTATGTAATTGTATATATAAATACATATTTTGAAAACATTTGGTAGCCTTTGAATTTTTCATAAAGAGAGTCATTTATAAGTATAATTGTGTAGCTTGATTTACTTTTTTCCTGGGAAAATGTCAGCCCATGTATCCATCTCATCACAGAAACGCTGTACAGGATCTTGATCTTGCAGCACCAAGAGCTGGTGGCTCCTCTCCTTTCTTATGGACAGTCAACCAGTTCCCATACTTTGCTCTTAGAAAAGGACAACGCCGAAAAAACCATCCATGCCTCTGCGCATAGATAAAAATCTCTCTGAAACTTGCTTTGCTGCAAAAGCTGTTTGCTTATTATCTTTTATGTCTCAGTTTGCAATTCTTGAAAAAAAAACAGGAAACATCAGAAAAGAGTGGCTCTACCTGCCCATATCTCCCTCCCATCTTAGCTAGACTACCAAAGTGATCCCTCGCTGGCCTCCACCGCAAGAGGGGCAGAACGGATGCTGTGAATTGGACTTCAGGCAGTCACTAATGAGGACCGTCAGGTATCTGTGGTCACTTTAGTAGCATCAGGAGCAGTCCACCACATGGGGCAGCCCTGTTTACAGAATGATTGATGAAGCCACTTGCAAAGATCAATGTCTAAAGTTCTATAAGGAGGTGGGTGGAGGAATGTCTGGCCCAGAGCCGTAAAGCCCCTGCTGTTTACCTTTGAAAACCCCGACTCTAACACAGCAACAAAGTTCTGCAGTGGTCATTCTGCTTTGCTTCTGAGGGTAGACATACCAGACATTGCCTCTCCCTGATCATGGGCAGCATGTCTGTATGCCCCTATGGTGGCTCGCCACTCCTGAGCCCTCTGCTTGGTTTTCTTACACTAGGTGAGGCTGGGAGACCCAGAAGCTCTGGGCCAACTTTATGTCCTTCCTCAACTCTTTGAGAAGTTCACTGTTGACTTTAAACATCTTCCCAGGACTATGTGTGATCAGGAGACATCCCAAGCTTCTTTGTAATCTCTTTCAGGGTCTGGGATCTACCCCAGTTTCCATCCATATCCTCTGGCTAAAATTCTCAGCTCAGCTAGGGAGCTAGCATTTGCACTGTTGGCGGGTGTGTAAAGAACAGTATTCAAAAGGAGTTGGGTTCTTTCCTGCTCTGGTACCAGCTTCCAAAGCAACATTGACAGAGTTGAGAGCTGTCATTGAACTGTTCTTCACTGAGGAACAATTCAAGCCTGTAGGGGTTATCCACCCTCTTCTTGTAAATTAGATTGTATCCTTCCAATTTGCATATTAGTGCTTCTCAGCCATTTGGGTGTTAGGGGACCTATAGGTTTCCTGTGCTCAAATCTTGTTAGCGTTAATAGACATGAGTGCCCAAGAGGCCACAAGAAACTTAAGCCACTAGATAAAACTCCATATAGATACTCCTCCCATCAGCCTATGGGATATCAATTGTCATGGTGAAGGCAAAGAGATTAAACCAGAATGAAACTGAGAAGTGTCCGCAAACTCTACCTTTGCTCCTGCCGCATACCTGTCCAGAGAGGTCATGCTCTCTCCTCCCATTGTGGCAGTCAAGTAGAGGTCAACATGATGCTTTAGGCCGCTGTATATTTTCCCAGAGATCCAGTAAACCGTAGTCACCCGGGAGGCCACTTGAGGCCACTAGAAACGGTGGCAATGCAAACATGCAGGTCATATTTCTGAAGTCTCACTCAGACCTTTCAGGCCAGACTGGGTGTCAGAAGTAAGCTATGCTTGATAAGTTTCTTGTTGTGGCTATCACTGGGCAGGTGTGTTAGTTATTGGCAATAGGTGGCAGATTGAAAATATGTTTCATATCTGTTATCCGTCTTACTCAATTCTTTTGTTTGTTTGTTTGTTTGTTTTGTTTTGTTTTTTTGAGACAGGGCTTCTTTGTAAAACGGCCCTGACTGTCCTGGAACTAGCTCTTCTAGAATAGACTGGCCTCAAACTCACAAAGATCCACCTGTCTCTGCCTCCCGAGTGCTGGGTGCGCTACCACCGCCTGGCCATCTTTCTCAATTCTTATATCATACCTGGGCCGTGAGTCTCACTATATTCTACAATTCAGTAATCGGAGGTTTAATACCATTTACATAATGTACATATGACAGAATCTGCATCTGAACCCAAGCTCTATTATCCCAAACATGGTAGCAATGTGTTACTCTCATGCTTCCGTGGGTTGAGAATTCAGGAGTAACTTAGCTGTGTTGTAGCTTAAGGTATTTCATGAAGCTACAATTAAAACAGTCAAGGATGCAGTAGTCACCCATAGACTTGTACGAGGGTAGACTATCTGTTTACAAGATGATGCCCTCACGTGCCTGTCAATTGGAGGCCTCAAGCAAGAAGTGTCCTTAGGCATGAAAGCTGTCTTCTCTGGGTGAGTGATCTGAGAGATAGCTCAGAGGAGGATGTGATGTCCTATGATCTAGAGTTTTGTTTTGGGGGTACTGAGGATTGAACCCAGAGCCTTGCATATGCTAGGCAAGCACTCTGCCTGAGTTATATGCCCAGACCTCTTTTTACTTTTTGATTTGAGTCAGTCTTACTAAACTGCCCAGGTTGTCCTTGAACTCTCTCTATAGACCAAGCAAGCCCTGAACTTACCTTTCTCCTCTCTTGGCCTCTTAAGCAAAGCTCGCAGGCCTGCCTTCATGATCTCGTTGTGAAGATGACACACCACCAGTCTTTCTTGCTATACTCATTAAAAGTAAGCCATGGGATTTGGGTATCAGGGTAACTGTAGCATCATAAAAAGAGTTTGGCAATGTTCCTTCTGTTTCTATTATGTGAAACAATTTGAGGAGTATTGGTATTAGTTCTTCTTTGAAAATTTTGTAGAATTTTCCACTGAAACCATCTGGTTCTATGGGTTTTTTTTGGGGGGAGGGGGTTGTTTTGTTTTGTTTTTTGGTTGGGAGACTTTTGATGACTGCTTCTATTTTGTTTTTAGCAGTTATAGGTCTATTTAATTTGCTTATCTCACCTTGATTTAATTTTGGTAAGTGATATTTACCCAAAAGATTGTCAATTTCCTTTATGTTTTCCAATTTGTGGAGTATAGGTTTTCAAAGTGTGACCTGATGATTCTCTGTTTTCTCTGTGTCTGTTGTTATGTCCCCCTTTTCATTTCTGATTTTATTAATTTGGATATTCTCTCTGTGTTTTTTGGTTAGTTTGGATAAAGGTTTGTCTATTTTTTGATTTTCTCGAAGAATCAACTCTTTGTCTCATTGATTCTTGTATTGTTTTCTTTGTTTCTATTTAGATGATCTCAGCTCTCAATTTGATTATTTCCTGCCATCTACTCCTCCTGGGTGAGTTTGCTTCTTTTTATTCTAGAGTTTTCAGGTGTTCTGTTAACTCTCTAGTGTGGGATTTTCCCAGCTTCTTTAGGTACACATTTAGTGCTTTGAACTTTCCTCTTAACACTGCTTTCATTGTGTCTCATAAATTTGGGGAGATCTAGTCTCTGTGTAAAGGGAAAGGGGGTTTGTCGCCACCTTTTGAAGAAAGGAGTGTTGAAGAATTTGCATACATATTTGAAAACTAAAACACAAACACAAATTCTAGAGCTTGTGTTATTTTCAGGGAGGCTAGGCTGTGCTCACAGGTGAGTTTGCAAACTTTCCCCTACTGTTTCCCCACTCCTCCCACTCCTACCCCACCCCAAAATCTCACTTCTCTTCTGGGGTTGTCCTAGCTCTGGACAGACTGTCACTCTATCCCATCACTCTGTCTTCTTAAACAACCTTTGTTTCTTCAGATCTGATGCTATGTTTTTGTCCTTGAATTTCACCAAAGGTCACAGACACCTAAACCCTACTCCCACATGCATTATCTGGCGACCAGAAAACCCTTGCTTTCCATTGTTCCACAGTGCTCTGATACCTCACATAAGCTCTTGGTCAGCTCTCTGACTTTCCCTGTTCCATTAAGAGCATAGATTTGTAAGAAGTCCCTGGAACAGGCCCTGAATCTTTCCTTCCTAGCTTCCTCCTGTCTCTCCACCCACTGCTCTCTGAGTTCTCTTTCTAAAGCCCAAATGGAATGAAGTCACATTTTGCCCCAAAGTTTTCAATAACTCTCCATTTCTCCCAAGATGCCTTTGACTCTGACTTTGAGACCCTTTAACCACAGGAGTCCCGCCTGCCTCTTCCCTCTCGTCTCTAGACAAACTGGACTCTTTGCTATCCTGGGTGTCATGTTCTTTTAAGGTCTCCCACTTTGTGCGTGCAGTTCATTCTTCCCGGAAGGAGATTCTTCTCTTTGAACAATTATCAAACGCCTTCAAAGTCCAGTTCAAACATCACCTTCTCCTGAAATCCTTTCTCCACCGATGCCTTCCTCTGAGCGTCAACCAATAAAAGCTTATGCAGATGAAGGTGGTTGTTTGAATCCAGGCTGCTACCTGCTGGCTTAACTAGGTTAACACTAATTAAAATCACAGAACTGCTGAATCTAATTTTTGACAGTTGATAAAATGCCAAACATCAGTGGGGTTTTCATTAACACACTGCATAGCTATGTTTTTAAGTCACTGGGAAGAAGCCGCTTTCTTAATCTCGCCAAGGCGGTTCATCTTCTGTGCAGACATCAGAAAGGATTGAATTTCCTGACTCTCTTGGCTCTTGTCATGTTAATGGTATAAAGTGATTTGAGAAGAAGTCATTTGCCATGGGTAGTGATGTCCATTTTATTTTTATTTCCATGCATACGAAGGAAGACGGTGTAAGTGTCACGGTAATGATGGGACACTGTCCTTCCCTGCAATTTCAAGTGAATTTGAAGGGGATTGTTTGGTTGGAATATCGGACCCTATTCTATTATCAAATTTATGTTACTCCTGAGCTTCCAAAGAGAGTCAGGCTGAATTTGTCAGGTCATATTTTAATAAAGGATAGTCTTGCCGAATTCAGCTCAACCCCAATGGGCCAGGATTCATGACATCCCAGACTAAGAATAACATATGGACAGAAACCCGCAAAGCAATAAGAAACAAAGAATCCTAAATGTGCAGTCACCGGGCTTGGTGCTGATTCCCATCACCTGTCACCGCTCCAGTCCGTCCTGGACCAGTGCTCAGCAGACAGATGCACACAGCATCAGATGCTTCCTCCAAAGAGACAAGAGAAGCAAGTGGGAATGGGGGGCGCACCCACAGTGTGCACTCAGCGCAAGAAAAGCGATCAAGGCAGCGACAGCCCTGTTCAGAGCAAGCCAAGCAGGGACAGCACAAATCTGAGGGTGGCTTGGGTTATGTTCACAGATGGTGGGGAGCAAGCAGAACACTTCACCTCCCATTTGGCTCCTGTCACCTGACTGAGAAGACTAATCTTCCCCTGTGAAAAGGTAGTGCAATCACTTTGTTCAGAGGAAATTGCAGGCTGAGGTGTGAGAAGAGTTTGGACAAGAGCCTAATGGCTGGGTGTTTGGCTGATGGATAGGTAATTTAAACTCCTTCAGGCAGGCAACAGTTAATCCACTGTAGGTCCAAGGGAGGAGGGTCAGAGCCCACAGTGCCTGTGGTTGGTATTGCGTTCCTTCCCCCACTCCACAAACCTTAATTTGTTTTCCCTTGATGTAGTGTGGAGTGCAAACCTGGATTCCAGTCTCTGCTACAATCTGTCACTATCAATAATCAATCATGAAAGTTCTATTATGGTCAAAGGTTCAGGCTGACTGAAGACGAGGAGTGGGACAGTCAGGAAAACAGAAGCCATGGCAGGGACTTCAAACGCAGCATGGGAAGTGGGGGCGTGCTTACAGTGTGGGAAGTGGGGGGGTGCTTACAGTGTGGGAAGTGGGGGGTGCTTACAGTGTGGAAAGTAGGGGGTGCTTACAGCATGGGAAGTGGGGCATGCTTAACAGCATGGGAAGTGGGGTGTGCTTATGGGGAAACAGAAAGAGAAGCAGTTATCTCTAGATGCTTGGAGAAATATATTGTCGGGGGATATGAATCCAGAGAAGGGCCGCTGAGAGGGCTGTCCCACATGCCCTTTCAGTGCTGTGGCTTGCCACCAATGGCTCATTCAGGTCTTCTAGTAACACTTTCTGAGCAGGGAAAATTTTTGAGAGTATGAAAAATCGTAGAGCTTGGGATAGTAAGTTATGGGGGTTGTGGAAGAAAGAACTGAGGTGTGGAGGCTTTGTGGTAAAGCTTAGCTGTAAGGTTGCTGAATTTTAACCACTCACAACTTGACAATAACTTCCAGAAAGGCAAGGCCAGAGCTGGGTGGGTATTAAGTGGCCATTGCAACCATTCAAGTGTGTTGGTTTAGAGCAGAGTGAGGCGGATATTAAAACGTCCATTGAAACCATTCAAGGGTCTTGGTTTTCCATT
Source organism: Alexandromys fortis (assembly GCF_014885135.2). Lineage (NCBI taxonomy): Eukaryota > Metazoa > Chordata > Mammalia > Rodentia > Cricetidae > Alexandromys > Alexandromys fortis. Next base: position 2,038,929 of record NW_026068017.1, on the reverse strand, counting down.
GCTGAGTAATGAGGCGGCACACATTTTATACCACAAAATACCATGTTTATTATTTCCCTTTATGCCTGTCGAGTGTCTGGGCGCCTTAGATTGGACCTCAGTTGAGAATCTTTGATCAAGACTCCAGCTGGGGCTGGGATCTCTGCTCACGCCCTCTCTTAGTTCATATAGCCAATAACACCTGGTCACAGTGCCTCTTCAAGAGAGAGGGCCTCGAATTTTTTAGCCTCTTTTTTATAGCTGGACCTGAAATGTGCCTACAAGGACTCGTGTAGTGGAAGTTAGTTCCCCCGTGTAGTGAAGTTCAGAGGCAGGGCTTCTGAGAAACACCTGGATCATGAGGGCTTTGACCTCAACGGTGGATTAGTCTATTGATGCATTCATAGTCTGACAGGCTATGGGAAAGTGAGGGAAACTGAGGCAGTAGTATTTGTTTGAAGGGAGTAGACCAGGGTGGCATACCTTGAGGGCCATGCAGTGTCCCTGGCCCTTGTTCTTCGTGTCGTGAGGTAAGTAACTTTTCCCCACTTGTCTCCTGCCATGACACTATGCCTCATCACAGGTTCAGGGGGAGGGAAGCCACCTGGCTGCCCCTGTATCTACTCTTGCAGGAGCTGAAACAGCAGCCAGCAAATGAAGGGGGAACTGAGCAGAGTCAGGGGGAACCAACTGTGCCCTTTCTCAAAGATGGGGACCCTAGGTACAAGTCTACATGTATAAGGGAATGGGGAGGTCGTCCCTCCTTAAAGTACTGCTTGATATTTGGGGCCAGACACATTTGCTTATGGCTGAAAATTGTTACAGAACTGTCCACTGCCCAAGGACATGCAGGGAAACCAAGGACATTTCTAGTTTCCATGTAGGGACAGGTGGAGATGGCTACCCCGAAAGAGTTCTAAAATTCAATTATCATAAAGTTACGTAGTGATCCCATCGTCTATACTGTGCTCCTTTGATGTACTGATACTTCAGAGGGCTGACTGAGGAAAATCCTGACGAAGATCAGAACATGGGGAGACACTGTATAGGAATGTCGTTGTTGTGTCTGACGAGTAAGAGACGGGGAGGTAAGTCAGTAATTCGGTAGAAGTCGGCAGGAACTAGATCAGGATGGGGTCCACAGACCGTGGATTTCCTCCTAACTATAGTGAGGAAGGTTTTAAGTGGGAAGCAACATGGTCATTTACATAGTAGGTGCTCTTCTGGAAGCTTTGCACGAGACAGTCCATATCCTCACCAAAGCTTGCCTGCTTGAGAGCTTTCCCCCCACATCAATGGTTACGCTTCCTTCTGTTAGGATTGTCTATGAGCCTTGTTGGTACCCTAGGAGGAAAGGTCTCCAGCTTTGTCATTTGGCACAAAGCCCTGCAAGTTATCTAAGTTCAGGAATAAGTCAAGCATTTGCAAACCTGAGCTCCCAACACACTGATTCTGTATCAGAACGGCTGTGTCATTCAGAGCTCTTACACCAGAATAATACACGTGGGACCTAGGCTTCCTGGGGGTGATGTGATATCAGTCTTGTTCCCTACTGAATGGAATGAAGAGGATAGAAAAGTTCTCTTTGAGGTGGTTTAATGGTGGTTACTTCCCCAAGGGCCCCAGCCCCTTATTCCAGGTTTACAACCACTGAGTCCTGTGTCTGCTGTTAAGAGGAGTACTCCTTGACAGACACATGGCTGAAGACTCCCTGTGCTTGAGTAGGATGAGTTCAAGTCCTCTGTTGTGAATTCCTCTGCATGGGTGTGGTGGAGTGACTTACTTCCTTCTACTTCAATCTCCAACTCTACCCCATTCCTCCCTCCTATTCATATCCTCGTCTGTCTGCTCCATGCAGATCTAAAGACTAAATTCAGGGTCTTCCCAGGAATTGCTCTATCCCTCCACTAGCACCCATTCACACAAATGGATGAGAGATTATAGCATATGTTCCTGAGGGGGAGAGGGAGGTAGCAGAGGAAGCCTACAGCACACATCTTTTCTCTCCGTGCATATGCCAGTTTCTCCATGTCTCAAGTCTCCCTATCCAGGGACCACCTTCTCTCTGAACCCAGCTCATCCACTCTAACAGGCACAGAGTGCAATTCCGTTCTCTCCCATCTCTGCTCTGTTATCTAAGGCTCCTTACTGTCTCCAATATGCTAGGATTCTAGTATAGGGGGACAGCATAAAGCTCTACTATGCCACCAAGTTTCAGAAGATAAATGTGGGCGGATGCAGGTTGGGCTTCATCCGCCACCTTCATTGTCATAAGTTTCAATTTCTAAAACTACCATGCTTTCCTTATAAATTAAAGAACTGATGTCCCATTTGAAGTACTGGGGGTCAGATAAGGCAGTAAGTTGTGCTTTCTAAAGATGGCACCCAAATCTCTCCCATTTCACAGTCTCTTCTAGACCTCACCACCCCCAAAACCAGAAAGGTTTCTGTTTCTTTGTTTTCGAATTAGAGACTCTTTGTGACTATGTCAACCAAGAGACAGAAATAATGACATAGATTTTTCAGGGCCAGGTTACAAAATGTCTGCATCCCCTCCTTGTTGTGCCAGGGACCTCATGCTTAGCGCTTATTTGTAACTCAACAGAGAAGTCGGAGCAGTTCATAAAGAGGCCCTCAGTCCACCCGAACTCCCAGCCACCAGCTGTCAGCTTGCCAGCTGAGTGCATTTGCCCTTTTTGCAAGTACAGACTCTGTCTCTCACCTAGATGGGAAAAAGATTAGCCACCCCTTCTGAGCCCTAATCACAAATTCATTAACTAAAGGTTATTCTTCGCTACTATTTGAATCTGAATGTGAACCCCCACCAAGGTCTATGTAGTAAAGGTATGGGCTGCAGTGTGTAATAGTAAAAGACACAGTGAATCCTGGGAGTCTTGTGTGAGGTCTCCATGCCGTCAGAGCCACGCTACCAAAGAGGATAATGGCACCTGATCCTGCGATAATGAGGCCCCTTCCTCTTCCTGTCTTTTGCTTCTTTACCACATCCTCCCTCCCAGCATGATGTACTATCCCGCCATAGGTCCAAACCTGACCTGGGACTTTAAAACAACTTTAGCCAAAATAAACCTTTATTATTTTTCAAGCTGTTATCTCAAGTATTTGTTACAGTCACAGAAAGTGACTAGTACCCTGACTTAGCTTATTAAGCCTTGATATTTAAAAGCCAGCGGATGACTGATACTAACAGGCTCGAGAAGAGAACCTGGCCAAAATCACAAAGGTGGGATTCAGAGTTGTGACTTTCCGGCCCCCCAGTCCTCATTGCCTATCACAAGGCTGCTAAGCCCATTGCTCATAGTAATCACTAAAGTACATCCTTCCCTCACTTCCCTTTCTATCCTGTGGATTCAGAGTAGAACACGCATTGGTGGCCTGGTCAGCCTAGCCAGGAGTAGTTACATTTCTGCACGCAATCTTTCTTCATAAAAAGCTACCTAGCTATAGGTGAGGCCACGCCTTCTTGGGTGTGCAGAGCAGATAAACCCAACTCAAAGAGCTCTACTTCTTTATCCAAACAGTTCTGAACTGGGAAAGCTTTTGTAAACAAGCATTTTGTCCATTGCTGCCCTTGGGGCTCATGAAGAAAGCCAGGGTCTCTGAGGAACATCCTGATATTCACACTGGTTGTCAGAGAAAATCCGAAGCTGTCCATTGCTGGTGCCTTTGGGCAGTGGTTTCCCTAAAGGCCTTAAATTGCTCTTCATTCTATGTAGAAATCGATACAAAATAGTTTTCCTTTGACTTTTCCTATAGGGTCCACTGAGGTAGAACGACTTTTAGGTATAGATGAAGAGACCTAATGGGGCTGGGACTGAAGTGATGTTCACAGGCAGGTGTGAACTATGGGGTCTCTTCAGTGTCTCTATGCTGACCCCTCCCCCTCTGCATCTTGCTTTAGTTACTAGACTTTCACTTTATTAATCCTGTTAGGACAATGTGCCAAGAGATTGTCTTGGATAGACAAGGTATCAGACATCACCCCCATTCCTAGCTACCCCATCCTTTGTGACTAAAAATGAGATAGTTCTTAGTAGTTTACCTCTTTAAACTTCTGCAGATTCTTTTAGCCTAGACAACTTGTTTGTAAAACTTGAATGAATGTATTTATCTGTTTGATTGCAATTCTACACATCACCCACCCATCTACTTGTATATCTGTCTTTGGTTTAGATTAGGAGTCTTAGATCAGTGTTGGTGGATTCTAATCCCGTCTTATTAACTTATTATCCAGTCATCTTAGTCTGTTTACACCTCATATCCTCAAGTGTGAGGCAGGAGAAAATACTAATATCTCCATAATGGAGTTGTTGAATAATATGTACTTGTGTGTGGCACATGATCAGTACTCCATGCATGTGAGCCTTGTTTTATTGTTACTACTGGTATTGTGTTTTAAGTCTGTGATAATGTTGGGGGATGCACAGCAGTTGGGTTTTGGAAGTTGCAAACAAAAGTTGCAAGAAGACCCAAGAGAGTCAAGATTTGTCTTTCACTGCTGTTTTAGTACAGACTAACAGTGTAAAGACACACCTCGGGTCACCTGCTGTCCCAGCTTGCTTTCTGTTGCTTGGAGAAAACCAATGTGGGGAGGAAAGGATTCGTTTTACTTATACATTCCAATCACTGTCCATCACTGAGGGAAGTCATAGCAGGAAGTCAAGGATGGAACCTGGAGGCAGGAACTGATGCAGAGACCTCGGAGGACTGCTTCTGACTGACCTTCTGTCCCTGACCTGCTTAGCCTAATTTTTTATACAACCTAGAATCACCTGCCTGAGGTGGCCCTGCTCACCGTGACCTGGGCCCTCTCCCCTCAATCATTACTCAAGAATACATTAGAGGTAATTTCTCTTCCCTCTTCCCAGGTGACTCTGGTTTGTGTCATATTGACAAAAATTAACCAGCATGCCTGTGATGGGCTAATGTCCCTAAACCACATTGCAAATTAGAGCTATGTTTGTAAGTTTGAAGTGCATCTGATTCCCTTGACCAATGGGAATTCCTATCTCACCGACACCGTGCACCTTAGTATGCATGTTGTTTTTCTTGGTGACTATGGCTGCCTGGGAGCTGTGGCTCACTAGTGTTGCTTAGCATCTTGAGAAATATCCAGACCATGTATCACTAGACTGGAAAAATCTAAAATTCAAGCTAAAGCATGGCTTCTGGTGACACTATTCCTTTTGCAACACTGCAAGGATGAAAATTATCTTACGTTGAACCACCCTGAGCCAGGGGCTGCTGTTCTATGTGCCAGTTAAATGTGCTCGCAGTGTGGCTCCTGTTCTATGTGTCAGCCCAATGTGCCCACGGTGTGGCTTTTCTTCTATGTGCCAACTTAGTGTGCTAGCAGCGTGGCATCATTTCTTTAAAGAATCTCCCCTGCCTCCAAGAAGAGAAATGCTTTTTCCAAATTTGCATGGTTGAACGTGGGGGTCACAGCCTGGTCTGTCTCATAGGTGCTACAGTCAGCCTCCTCCCTGATCCTAAGACTGCCTCCCAGGCAGTGCAGTCAGCTCAGGTCTGAGGACACCACTCAAGGCCGTGGCTGGGCTTTACCTGCTTTGAAAATTGTTTCAAAGTCACTGCCTGGCCAGCTGCTCTCCGGGATGCCTTTCAAACCAGCGCCTTCTTCCCGTGAGTGCCAGTGGCAGTGCTGAGCAGCAGGGCTGATTGGCTTCCCAGAGCACACTTTGTGCTGCCTCTTCTCCTTGTTTGAACTACAAAAAGGAATTTTCTGGTCTGAATAGCAGCTTTAACTTTCGGTCTTATTCTGTAAGAAGAGAAAGCGCTCAGAAATAGGTGGGATGCTATCAGCATTTTTCAGTTTTCAAATGAGTTTTCCAAAGCCAGTGGCTTCTTTTGCTGGTCAGTGCAGTGGGGGTCCAAGAGCTGTAAGCGCTGAGTCAGATTGGCTAAGAATTGGCAAACACTTCCAGGGGAAAGGGTATGTGAAGGACAGTTCTGTGTTTTGTTAGAGGAGCAATCCATGGGACCAGGGTGGTAGAATCCTGTTAGCATTGGAGCCCAAGGTGAGCCAAGGTCAAGGTGAGAGCCTCTTAACCTGGTGCTGGGTTAGCAGAAACATGGCATGAATGGTGAATCCAGGAAACAACAGTAGAGGCATCCCTGGAAACGTCAGTGAGGGACAGAAAGGTTGCTGGGGTGGTTCTCTCTCTCTCTCTCTCTCTCTCTCTCTCTCTCTCTCTCTCTCTCTTTCTCTCTTTCTCTGCAGAGCTCCAACTTTAAAGGCTGAAGTGAGTTAACAAACTTTTGCCATGGGTAAGAGTAAATATTTGGGGCTTTACGGGTCACATATTGTCCGCTGCAGCAGCCAGGTTCTGTCTTTCTGGCACAAAAATAGATACAAGTCAGTTAGTGTGGCTGGGCCTTGATATAAATGTCCAAGGGGCTATAGGTGCACTGGGTTAGCAGGCAGCAACACACGGTCACCAACCTTCACAGGACTGGAAGAGGCAGAAGAACCAGGGTAACAGAGGAAAGTGATCTCTCTCTAGCTTAGAAGTGAGGTGGAGGGAGGAAGGAAGGGGAGTTAAGGGGGGGAGGAAAGGAAGACGGGATGGAAGGATGGAGGGAAGGAGAGACAGGGGAGAGGGAGGTAGGAAGTGAGATGTTAAAATTCTCCACAACCCTTTATAGCCAAAAGGCCACCCACTTTCCAGGTCTGTACTTACTTCTCAGGTGTCCATCCCTTTGCATGAGCCTTCAAGGTGTGAGGGACTAGCTGTCCAGGGTTCCCTATTATGTATGGAAACCCCGAGCCCATCTCTAAACCCTCAGTTTCCTGACAGGATTCTAGGTCTCCTCATTGCTTTGTTCTACTTTCTGCCCTGTCTCTCTTTTTTCCTCTTCTTCTATTCAGTCAATTCCCTCTTGGATCACAGGGCCTATTCTCAAATTTCTGCAGAATGCTGTTCACCAGAAACCATTTGACATGGGAGGATTTGAGGAAATTAGGTTTGAAAATCCCTTGGCCTGTTCTCACAGGACTTCCTTTTGATATCATCCTTTCTTGTCTAAATCCTTCCTCCTTGAAATCACAATGTTCTACAATGTACAGACAGGATCCAACACCTATACTACAATGTCAAGTGAACATTCTTTGAGGGCATGGGGGAGCCGGGCACAGTGGGAACCCATGAGAGAGACCACAGAAGTCCACGCAACTCAGAGTGCATTGGGGAGGCTCCAAGAAGAGGCCACGTGAGGTGGGCTGCTGAGATGAGCCGAGAGTTTCAGCAGATAGGAGAGAGGAAGGACGTTTGGGGCACAGAAGAGAGCTTAGGAGAGGCTGGTGTGGCCTCGAGGAGGAAGTTCATCTTTTTGCATCGATTTTCACTGGTCTGTTTATTAAACTCATCTTTCCTTTTCAAAAGGAAAAGCTATAATTAGTTTCCTAATCTTTATTTTCTTGGGCCATTGAAGTATTTTTGAATCAATATGCTTGAGACATTCATTTCCTTGAAGTGCCAGAAACAATGAAATAAGAAATGTTTTTATATAAAAATTCAATTATGAATATTAAAATGTTCCATGTAACAAGATCTGTAAATTGATGATAAGCATTTTTCTGAATAAAAATTCTGGTTGTTAATGCTTGCAAAAACAACTCTTTAGATACATTTGCAAAAAAAAAAAAAAAAGCAATTTCACAGAGCAGCCTGGCCATGCTGAACATTTGCGGGATGTCCTCAGGCTCCAGTGTCATCTAACTGGAGATGGTGATTTCTGTGTGGGGACTCACATGGCTCTGGGGAAAGTGGCTATACTGCCAGCCTGATGGGACACTTGACCTGTGTAGATCTGTCCATTCCTCCATCCCTCAGGTCACAGCTCACAGTGAGGGCCAGGTCAGAGCTGGCCCAGTCCGAGCAAGGTGTTCCTTCTGGGGCTCCTGAGAAAGACATTCTCTCTTTCTCTGAGAGGGCGCTGTGTGGATGAGAAAACAGCACTCTCAATTGCTGTAGCCCAGAAAGAAGCCATCCGGAGGACAAAATAAAGCCAAGAACATGGCAGGGAAGACAAAGCCAGGGCTCTGAGCCACCCAGAATAATTGAATCACATTGTGCCCGAAGCCTGCCTACTTCAGGAATTTTCCTTGACTGCTGAAGCCAAGTTGCATTAATATCCCTTTCTAGCTGAGAAGTTTCTCCAAACCACCCTGGAACTATGTTCACCATTTACGGAGACCTGTGATGATCTGGACTCAAAGTTTGGGAGCTCTGTCGATGGTGCCTGGGGTGCCCTGGTTAGCATCAGTCTGGCTGGTTTCAATGTATTCAGAATTCGATGGTGCCTGGTTAGTAACAGTCTGGCTGGTTTCAATGTATCCAAAATTTGCATTAAAAGAGAACTCGACTGTGTAGAGGAGTCAAAGGCTCGGGAAGGTTGTGCATCTGCTGTGTTGAGAATTCTTAGGAAAATCTCCAAAGAGGAGGCATGGCTGTAGTGCTTTTATTGGATCTAGAGTCTCAGCCAGACATCTTTCCTGCTGGGCTTTGCCAGGCAGGAACTGGGAAGTAGCATGTTGGACCGGCTTTATAATGCTCAACCTGGTTAATGAGAGGTACAGAGTTCAGGAAATCAACTCCTCAAGGGCCTGCAGAAGGCAGCAAATCTTTTTCTTCTCATTAAAAGTAGTATATGAGCATCACAGACAATGCAGAAAAGTATAACCAAGAAAAGCAGCGAGCGTCTGAATTCCCTCACTCAGGTGTTCCCTATTGTTATCTGCATAGCCTCACGCGTTCCAAATGTATAATTTTCTGTCAGAGCAATTTTCTCTCAAAAATAGTATCTTTGTAGTCAGTTCCGTGGCTGCATAATGTTTTGCTGTTGGGTTTTCTTTGCATAAAGACTTTTCCTTTGTTGAATATTCAAGTAATTTGTCAGTTGTTTTTCTTTTGTTTAAAGGAGGCTTTGTTCTTTAGGGCAGTTTGAGGTACACAGCAAATTTGAGGGAAAAGGTAGAGATCCTAGGTACACCTCAGAAATGCATGGTGATAAAGTCACATTCTTGGTCTCTTTTGTTCCCAGGCTGGCTTCTCTCAGGGCCACAGCAGCTGAGTGGGCTGTCCTCCCATCTACGTGGTGACTACTCAAAAGGAGAAAGGAAGCCTTGCCCGGAGAGCCCCTGTAGGGACAGTACTGCTCTGACTGGGCCAGCCCTGGCCAAGAACTCTCAGCGAGTTTCTCCCTGAGGGAAGGTGGAAAGTCTACACACACAGGTCAAGCATCCCAGCGTGACTGACAATGGAGTCAGCTTTCCCAGAACTGTGCACAGCCCTAGATAAAAATCACCTCTTTCACCAGAGTGATACATTCATTAACAATTAAAGATTCAGCCTGGATCTGGCACTTTCTCTCAAGTTCATTCCAAGGTTCAAGTTCGTGCCAAGGTTCACTCTTATCACTCCAAATTTGGCAGATTTACATGTGTCTGCCATTATAGAATTATGGGGTGATTTCATTATCCTAAACATCCTTCCCATTTATCTTTCCCTCCACCCTAATCCCTGACAGTTGCTAATCTTCATAGTATTGTCTCTTACAGAATGTCATATCATTGAAATTGTATAATAAATATACAGATTTTCCATACCAGTTAGTTAGTTAGTAATACAGATTTAAGTTTTTACTGTGTCTTTCCATGGCTTGAGAGTTCATCACCTTTCATTGCTAAACAATATTTCATTGTTTAGATGTTCCACAGCTTACCTACCCAGTCATCAGCTGATAGACATCTTGCTTGCTTCTAAATTTGGACAGATTTGTATCAAAATTCTAAAAATACTCATGCTCAGTTTTTTTTTTTAAAGTAAACCATGTACTGGTTAGTTTTTACCATCAGTTTGTTATAAACCAGAGTGGCGTGATAAAGGAGGGATTCTCTCCATCACGTTGTCCATAGGAAACGTCTGAGAGACATTTTTCTTAATTGCTAATTGCTGTAGGAGGGCCCATCCCTAGGCAGGGAACCAATGCTGTATAAGAAAACAAGCTTAGCAGGCCAGGAAGCTGCACTCCTCCATGGTTCTGCTTCAGTTCCTGCCCCTGGACTTCTGCCTTGAGTTCCTGCTCTGACTCCCTTCCATGATGGACTGCAAGCTGTAAGCTGAAATAAACCCTTTGCTCTCCAGGTTGCTCCTGGTCGTATTTTTCTCATAGCAGCAGAGAAGCAACTAGAACAGACCCTTTCATTAGGCTGACACAGGCCTATTTCTGGGACCTTTATTCTTTTCCATTCATCTGCTGGTTTGCTCCTTTACCAATACTGTGACGTTATATTACATCTCGGAGTCAGGGAAGTCTCCCAATTTTGGTTTGTTTTTCAATATTCTCTTGGATATCCCTGACCATTGGTCTCCTTATATTAACTTTAGACTTACATTTTTGATATCCACAAAATGAACTGCTGTGAGTTTGACTGAGTGGACTGAATCCAAACCATGATGAGAAGACTGACAGACATCTCCACACTGAGTTCCCTGTCCATGAACAGGGTGTCTCTCTCTCCACTTGCTTCTTTCTGGATTTCTCTCACTAGAGTTCTGTGCATACAGATCATGAATTATTTTGGTTTATTTATATTTAAGTGGTTTGGAGCATCCTTATATAAGCATTGTGGGTGTTTTGTATTTTTAATTTGCCTGTTTACTTACCTTGAATAGGAAATTAATTGGCTTTTAGACACTGACCTTATAGCCCGCTATAAGAGTAGTTACATGAGGTCTTTAGCATTTGTTTAGAATTTTTAAACAGGTGATCAGATATCTCTCCAAACAAAGAACTCTTCATGCTTCTTATTACCGTCTACATACTTTCCATGTCTCTTTCTTGTCTTTCCATTTCTCTTTTTTTTTGTTTGTTTGTTTGTTTGTTTGTTTTTCGAGACAGGGTTTCTCTGTGGTTTTGGAGCCTGTCCTGGAACTAGCTCTTGTAGACCAGGCTGGCCTCGAACTCACAGAGATCCTCCTGCCTCTGCCTCCCGATGCTGGGATTAAAGGCATGCGCCACTACCGGCCCGGCTCCATTTCTCTTTCTTAAAACTAAGAAAACTAACTCTTCAGTTAGCCAGGAGAAGAGCAGTGGAAAAGGCTGGATTGGCTTGCTCGGGGTATTAGTGGGAAAGTGCTGAGTTTCTCTGCATTAGTGTGATGTTGTCCACAGACTTCCACAGAGAGTTTTCTTGAGTTAATGGGCTTCCTATCCATTTCCATGTTGTTGTTTCTTTTGTGCTTTGCTTTGAGATTTAGGCTGGTGTTGGCCTTGCCAGGTGCCTCTTATTGCCCTCATTGCTGTAATCGGGAGTGCTTGTGGAGGCTAGAGGTTGATACTTGGTGTCCTCCTCCATCATCCCCCCCCTTTTGTTTTGGCACACCATCTGCTGTGGGAGCTACCTCTGCTCCTTCAGCCAATAGCCTTTAAGATACCAGCCCACCTGGGTGTGGCCTCTTTGTTTTAAAATGCAGTGGTAGCCCTGTGCTCCTTCTCCGGCTTCCAGCTCTGCTTCTGGCTCCTAGACTCCTTTCCTGATAGGGCAGAGGGCTGTTGTCTATGACTGTGGTCTGTAAGTTTTTTCCCTTTAAATAAATAACCATTTTATTAATCATAATTCCAAACTTGTGTGGGATTGTTTGTGACTTACACCTCCAACCATCACTGAACCTGGAGTTAGCTCTTTCAGCTAAACTGCCTAACCAGTGGACTCCCAGGTTCTGGCTGTCTCTGGTCTCCCAGTGCAAGGTCATAGATAGGCATTCATTGTCATGGTTGGTTTTACATGTGTCCTAAAGGGACCCAAGCTTGGTTTTTGTGGTTTTACAGCAAGCACTTTACCTCTGAGAATCTTTCCAGACCATAACAATTTTCTTTTCATCTTTCTATTTACTTAATAAGATTTAATTTTTATTTCATTCATTATTCCTGTGTTCATGTGCCACAGAGCATATGTGGAAGCCAGGGAGCCACTTCCAGGACTTGGTACTTTCCTTCCGCCATGAGTTCCAGAGGTCAAGCGCATGTCATCAGGCTTTCCAGATACACATTATCGGTCCTGGCTCCGTCTCTCCGCCCTAGATGGTGTGCTAATGTTGACTGGCTAGTATTATTGGGCTTTGCATCCGTACATCCAAGACACTGGTTTGCAGCTTTCTTCTCCCTTAACCTCTGCGTTAGGGCGATGGGGGGGCCCTCAACGAATAAATTGTGAAGTAGCTTCTGTTTGTACCTTCTCAGAAGTCTACAAAGGATTGATTTCTTCCCCTCCTTTAATGTCTGGAAGAGCTACCAGTGAACAAGCCTGCATCTGGTACTTCCTGTATTATTTACTGACTCAATTTCTGTAATGAGCACAGATCGTCTCTCTCGGTGGGAGTTTTGGCAGACTATGGCCTTTGGTTACTGGTTCTCTTTCACTGGAGCAATCATATTGCAGGTCCAGAGTCACCCGTTCACCTATGTAATTCCCATGAGGTCTAGGGTTCCCCTCTTTCATTGCATCTTCCTTCTTTTTTTTTTAAGTCTGGAAAAAGGCTTACTGATTTTATTAAATAAAAAGCTTTTGTTTTTATTGATCTCTTCTATTGATTTCCTGTTTTTAATTTCATTGATCTCAGTACTAACTTCATTGTTTCTTCTTTTATCTTATTTTGGCCTTAATTTGGTATTCTTTTTCTAGTTTCCTATGGTAAAAGCGTAAATAATTGGTCTTAGACCTGTGTTCCTATCTAATACACGCACAAAATAACGTGTACTTGCCTCTCAGCATCCTTTTCCTGTATCCCGCAAACTTCCATAAGCCATGCATTTATGGAGTTTAAAGTATTTTAAACTTTTTCTTGGACCAATATTATTGCTTGATTGTCATTAGCAGGGGTTGGGGTGGGGATTCCAGCATCCTTCCCTTATTGCTTTCTGGCTCTTTTCCACTGTGCCTTGCAAGCAGACATTCAATGCTTTCTGCTCTTCGAGGTGCTAAGATGTGTTTGCATACCCTTGACATAGTCTGCCTTGGTGAGCACCCCACTCCCAAGTTAGCCTGCCAGAAACAGGCCCCTCTGCTTCTATTGGATGAGCATGTCTATAAATACCTCATACATCCAGTAGATTGATGGTGCTGTTGAGTTCAGCTGTGTTCTTACTGATTTTCTGTCTTGTAGATGTGTCATTTCTTATAGAGCGTGCTGAGGACTCCGTCAATAATAGTGGATTTATCCATCTCTACTTACAGTTCTGTTAGATTTTTGCTACATGTATTTTTACTTTTTGCTGTTACACAAAAACACACTAAGGATTGTTGCAACTTTTGGGGAGATCCACTCCTTTATCGCTAGGTAAAGCCCTCTTTAACCCCAATGCTTTTCTTGTTTTCAAATCAGTTCTGCCTGGGATTTACACAGCTACTCCTGCTCTTGATTTCTTCTAGAATGGCCCATCTTTCTCTCCCCATTTATTCTTAGTCTATATAATTATATTGAAAAATAGACTTCTAAAAATATTTTTATTAGTTGCGAATTTTGATCATACTTACCCTCTCCCAACTCTTGCCACATCCACCCACACTTTGCTACACACTCAATTTATGTCCCTTAAAAAAGTAACCTTGCTACAACCATAGACACAGAGAAGCTAAATAACAAAGAGAGCTCAAGAAGAGAGGTGGGGGTTGGCAGAGCATGAATGAATCTACCTGGGAAGGGGAAATAGAATAGATAGCACAGAAGGAGGAGGTGGTGAGGATGGGAAGAGGAGAGGTAGGGGTAGGATGGATGGAGAGAGTATTAGGATAGACAACTGGAACTGGGGTCATCTTGGGGATGAACTAGAAACCTGGGGGAATAAAAATTCCCAGGATAACAAAGGTGACCCTAGTTAGGATTCCTAGCAGTGGGGGACATGGAGCCTGAACGTGACACTTCCTGTTACCAAGCAAGACTTCCAGTGGAAGGGACTGGGGCACCAAACCAGTCTCATAACCTTCAACCTACACTTTGTCCTGCTTAGGAGGTGTGGGGTATAGGTGACACAGGAATTGTGGGAGTGGCCAACCAATGACCCATCCAGTTTGAGACCCATGCTGCAAGAGGGATCCTGAGTACCAAGATCCAGAGGCTAGATAGCCCATAGACCTAGGATGGAACCGAACATGACTGACAATCATTTCATGTTTGAAATGATTCTTAATATTATGCTATACTTATAGATTGATGCCTATCTTAGTTGTCATCAGAAAAGCTTCATCCAGTAACTGATGAAAACAGATGCAGAGATCCACAGATAAAAATTGGGCAGAATTCGGGGAATCCTGATAAAGATGGGGTGGAAGGATTATGGGAGCCAGAGGGGTCAAAGACACAGTAAGAAAACCCATAGAATGGGCTCATAAGGGCTCACAGAGACTTACCAGACATTCAGGGAGCCTGCATGGGACTGATCTAAGCCCTCTGTACATATGTTACAGTTGGGTAGCTTGGTCTTCTTGTGGAACTCCTAGTAGTGGGAGCAGGGGCTGTCTCTGACTCTTGTGTCAGCTTTGGGGACCCTCTTGCTCATACTGGGTTGCCTCATCCAGCCTTCAACTTGATATGCCAACGTGTGGTTGATGTCCATGGGAGGCCTGCTCTTCTCTGATAAGAAATGGAGGAGTGGATGGGGGAGGGGGGGATCAGTGGGCTGAGGGGAAGGAATTGAGAGGAGAGAAAGGAGGGGAAACATTAGTTGTGTTGTTAAAATTTTTAATTAATCAACTAATTTTTTAAAAAGTACCCATCAAGACCAATTTGTGTTGCCTAAATATTTTTGGATATGTGACCTTCCTAACTGAAGTCAAACTCCCATGTTCGGGGATCATTGTGTCAGAGGAGACAGAATGGCTGTAAGGGGTTCGGTACAGAGGAACAGTGCTTTCCAGACACAGTGGGGAAGCTGCATAGAAACTCACAGCGGGTGCGACAACATGCATAAGACCCATGCAAGTTTAGGCAAGGACAAACCCCAGCATAAAGAGGAGCTGGAAATGAAGCCCTTACCCCTTACCAAAGAGCTGTTGACAGTTGTTAGCTGCTAGGAGAGGGAGAGTCAGATTTCTCCAAAAGTGTAGCTCCTGGTAACTAAAGCAGACTTCTTTTTTTAATAATTTTTTAATTACTTAATTAATTTATTTATTAAAGATTTCTGCCTCCTCCCCAACACTGCCTCCCATTTCCCTCCCCCTCCCCCGATTAAGTCCCCCTCCCTCGTCAGCCCAAAGAGCAATCAGGGTTCCCTGCCCTGTGGGAAGTCCACGGACCACCCACCTCCATCCAGGTCTAGTACGGTGAGCATCCAAACTGCCTAGGCTCCCACAAAGTTATTATGTGCAGTAGGATCAAAAACCCTTTGCCATTGTTCTTGAGTTCTCAGTAGTCCTCATTGTCTGCTGTTTCTTACAGACAATGGATAGAGGCTTGTCTTTGGATCCACTCGGACAAACTGTCTTAACTGGTGCATTCAGACATTGACATGCAAAATGGTCATGGATGAAGCTGGGTTAATATCCACCTTACTTGTGACTGTTTTCTATTTGTTGACTCAATTTTTGTTCCACTTAAAAATGTTTTCACTCTATTTCTGACTTTTATGTAATTCTACTTGTTCTTTTCTCTTACCATATCACTGTAGCTTCTTTTCAGAAGACTGTTTTTGGCTTCCCAGAATATGCAGGCTACAAGGACAACTAGCCCATGTACTTTGCAACAGTGCAGCACCATGCCATGGGGAGTGCTGGTGCCCAGAAATGACAAAATATCCAGATTTCTCCTGCTTATTATTTATGTCACTGTTGTCATAATTTTTGTTTAAACATAATCATATATATCCATAAAATACACTATATATAAGCTGTTTCATCTATTTTGAGATAATTGCTCCTATTAGATACTTTATAAATAAGACTAAGAGTCCCTATTTCAGATTTACTTATTCATTCTCCAAATCTCTTTCTTAATGTGGATCTGAGCTTCGGATATTTGTGGCTTCTGTTCAGCTGAGAGAAAGTCTTTATTTCCCCTTCCTTTTGGAAGATAGACAAGGTGCCTGTTGGATGCTTTGCTACTTGTGCTTGGTGTGCTCTCGGCTTCGGAGTATGTGGTTTGGTGTTCAGCATCAAACTGGAAGAAATTCTAAGTGCCGCTATTTCAAATATTTCTTCTGCCCCCTTTCTCCTTTCTCTTCTGTGTTCCCATGACACTTACATTATCATCTTCTGTAGTTGTCCACAGTTCCGGGCACTTCCTTCTTCATCTTCATCATTGATTTTACTGTTTCTCTTTGCTCTTTCAGCTTTGGAGGTTTCTGCCGAGACATCTTCACATTAAAGTTCCTTTCTCAGTCCCCGCCTATCTACTGAGAAGACAGTCCTTGTAGTCTTCATTGCTGTCAGAATTTTAATTTACTGAGGGCATTTTTTGTTCAACTCATCTTTCCCACCTGTTCTTGCATAGGGTCCACTCCGTGTAAACTAATCATAGTTATCTGTGGAATCCTTGGCCTATTGATTCCAAAACTCCCACCACATCTGAATTTGGTTCTGATGCTTCCTTATTGCTTTCAATTGTGCTATTGTTTGCCCTTTATTTTACACTGTATGTGTTTCTTGATGGTGGCCAAATATGTCCTTTGGGTAGACAGAAGTATTTGGGGAAGATACTTGCATTTTACAATGGTGTTGAGATGTAGATTACCCTAGGACCATGATTGGGTCTTAGTCACAACTGTGGGTCACAACCCATTTTTGTGAGTCACATATCAGATATCCTGCACATCAGATATTTACATTTATGATTCATAACAGTAGCAAAATTACAGTTATGAAGTAGGAACAAAATAATTTTGTGGTTTGGGGGGGTCACCACAACATGAGGAACTGTACTAAAGGGTCGCAACCCACAGGTTGAGAACCTCTGCCTTAGACTGTGACCTTTGTGCCTCCTTCTCCCTCTTCCCCCACCCCTCAGCCTTAAGTGGTACAGGATAGCTAAAATGAGCCTCCAGCAAGTTTGCCACAGCTGAGGCCTCTCTATCCTCACTGGTTCCTGTTTCAGCCCATGGGTCTCTGGTCTGCTAAGTTGCAGTTCTCTGTATTCCCCCACTGCTCCTTCCAGTCTGGGGTCAGTGAGGCCGTGATCTTGCTCTTTATGTAGGTTAAGAAGGCGTATTAGGTTTGTCTAGCTCATTGACTGTTACAAAAGAATAGCAGCTTCCAAGTCACTGCAGATTGTGCACAGGAGACCTTGGCTCTTGCCTTCTGCTGAGTTGAGCAAGGAGGGGCAGCTTTGTGTAAAGACTTGTTCTGCGTGCTGATGGTATTCTTGGGTGAGATCCCTAGAAAAACAATGATTGGATTAACAATAACCTTTTGCATTTTAGGATATAATTTTTCCAAAACGCTTTCCCTGAATGTTTACAATGAAGGGAGAAAAATACTTCTGATCAGAAGTAGATGAACCAGTAGAAATCAGAACCAAGACGAGTCACTGAGTGGCCAGGAGCATTGGCCAGCGCTGTGCAGACTCTGATGTGGTGTCAGTTGTTTTACTCAGTAGACTGGAATGTCACACTGTCCACCAGTGGAATGTTCACAAGGTAGAAGAGGACTTGCTCTCAAAACAAAGCTAAACAGGAGCCCACATTCTCCAAGATTCCGCACAGTTATCCCCCAAGGACTCATCTTCCATTCTCTTTTGTTTCTTGAACTGAAATCCCAAGAATTGGACAAAACAGATAGACAGCAATGAGGAGAACAAATAGGGAAAGACACTTTGAAACAGTAGGAATCTGAGGCACCCCTGGAAGATTCCACCACCCCAGCCTTCCAGGAGGAAAGGGTAGATGTCACAGGGGTAAAAAGTGCTCCAGTTTAGGAGAAAAGTTCCCTGTGGTTCTCATCTGTGGGTGACAGTTGTTAGGATTCCTGCATTATATTGGCCCCTGTCACCTGGCAGGATGAACCCAGGCAGTACACTGGCCAGCCCAGGGTGCTATGGCTGGCTACACCTATGCAGGTGCAAAGGTCTCTTTAAGAGACAAGCTCTGCCCACTCCTGCTCTCTTCCCACTGTTCTTCTGGAGAGGCCAGCAGGTCTTTGCCTTGCTCTCTCTCCCTCCCTCTCTCCTGCTCCCCCCTCCCTCCCCTTTACCCTTCTCTCAATAATCTCCACACTCAAACTCTGTCTGCATGGCGTATTCATCTCTGTCCCACTGCCCTCACCTGCCAAGGTCCCAACTCAAGCCCTAATCCTAACAACAGTCTCCTGCTTGGTGCCAAGCTATCTACCAATCAGATCCACAGGTATTAAACCCTTAAACTACCCTCAGGGAATCTGACATCGAACAAGACAGTCCTCTGCTCTGGGACTGTGGCAGGGATTTGAAGTCACTGAGGGTAATGCCTGCTTACTCCACAGCCCAAGTTGTGTCTATTAAAGCCAAAGAAACAAGACCCATATCTATGTTTCTAAATTTGACTCCAAGTCCTCCCTCAGGGCCTTCGGTCTCCAATTATGGCTTTGTTCCTACCCAAGAGAAAAACCAAAGGTCATCCGTGTTATTTTGATGCTGTATTCCTTCCCCAGAAATAAAAGTGACTATAGTTTCAGGACTCAACGGGCCAACAGGCAGGCTTCTGTTAACAGAAAGGCCAGGTGGAACAGGAAACAGAACGTAGTGGCACCTTAACAGGGCTTGTCCCAAGCTCCTGGCTTGCAAAGAAACCATCAATTACCTTGGGCAGACATCAGAATTTCCATGAGGCAGATGTGGCCCGGTGCCTGCTGGGATTTAGCTGGAAAGCAGAATAACTTTGCATAGTGATTATGGGAAGCTGTAAAGAGTCAACTGTACAGTGTGGCGCAAATATTAGCTCTCTGTCTCTTCTGTTCTTGCTTCCCCTTGACCATGTGGCCGGAGCCCTTCATCTGAGG
The DNA here is from genome assembly GCF_014885135.2 of Alexandromys fortis. Classification (NCBI taxonomy): domain Eukaryota; kingdom Metazoa; phylum Chordata; class Mammalia; order Rodentia; family Cricetidae; genus Alexandromys; species Alexandromys fortis. Next base: position 2,019,950 of record NW_026068017.1, on the reverse strand, counting down.
AGGTCTAAGCATCTGGGGATAGCTGACATCTGCCAGAGGGGCATTGAGAACCTCTGCACATTAACTCTCTCTGGCTCTCTCTGGGCCACTTCTGATACCCTCATTTGGAGGCAGAGAATCCAGTCCAGGCAGAGAGACAGAGGCAGTGTGGAAGTCAGCCCGTCCTTAAGGATGATAGACTCACTGAGGTCTCCTTGTTCCTGGAAAAGTATCCTCCTGCCCCCTAGAGCCCTGAAGCCTTTGAGAAGCTAAAAGTCAGAGGTACATGAGTCCTCATCCTCACTGTGGGGACATCCCGCTCCCAGCACGGCTTCCATATGGCTTAACACTTTGAGATTTCTTTCACGTCTCAAGGGAAGGCTGTTCTTCCTACAGGTTTCCCGGCGCGTGTCTCCTCTCATCCATAAAAGATTGGGTTTACTCACTGTGGAAAGCTGAAAGTGAAAAACAGGTGCAGCTATATAATATTTCTCTTTAATTACTGTTTATAGGAGAAAAAAACCAAGTGTGGAAATTAATTATTCCATATTGTTAGAACAGGGCGAACTGCTTACTAATTTTAACCCTGGCTTTTATGGGGAGTCTGTTGCTCAACATCTTATTAATGTGGGTAAATATTAACAAACAGTTCACACACCTCCCCCCCCCCAAACCCCCAGCATCTCCCTGTCCTCTGCATCACCTTCCAGCACAGTCTCCTGGGGAGGAGGTTCACGGGCTTCTCTTTCCTTCCCTGTGTGGTGCTGAGCTCCCATGCTTCAAAACTTCCTTTCAAGAACTGGGCTCTATTTGCAGAGCTGTTTCCCTTTTTTCTCCAGCCAGGTATCCTGAGATTTCTGGAAACACGTAAAAGGCAATGTTTTTCTATTGTCTGATGCCCATTCTTCATGCCTGGGTTACTCACCCTCCTAGTTGGCAGTCTCCGTCTGATTTGTAGCCGTTTTAAGAGAGCCATAGGAAGCCAGTGATCAGCAAGGCAGATTAGCTTGGATGAGATGGGATTGGAGAAGACCCCCAATGCTCCTCTGAGTGTGTCTTCTGGAGCATAGAATAGAGAATTAACAAGTTCTGGACTCAAGCAGGCTGGGGAATGACGAAGGAGAAGAAGATTAGGCGAGCTGGCTTTAACATATTCTCAACAGAATCCACACAGTGGGTGTACTAGTTCGGCTTCCGTCTGATTGTCTTGGCTGTTTTTAAGATAGAGCTTTACTATGCTGACCAACTTGGTCTTGCATTTGGGAGCTCAGGTGATCTAATCTCTGTCTCCCAAGGAGCTGGGACTACAGGTGTGTTCCATGATTGGCCTTTACTGTCTCATTTTGGGTTGTTGTTCTAACAAAATACTCAAGGAAGGGTGCTTTATAAAGAAAAAAAGGTTTGTTTAGCTCTCAGGTCTAGAGGTTCAAGGGAATTGCACCTGCGTTTGTTTGGTTCTGGTGGGAGTCTCGCGATACTGGAAGGACAGTGGCGGGAGAATGTACAGAACTGATCACAGAGAGCAAAGGAAATGAGAGGGATTCAGGGGCCAAGCTACTTTTAAAATATTTTTAGAGATGCATTTTATCTTTAATTTTAAGTACAAGTATGTGTGAAACTGTATAGGGTTCTTGTGGAGGTGTTTGCAGAGGCCAGAGGAACTGGGACCCTCTTGAGCTGGAGCTAAAAGCTGTTGTGAGCTGCCCAGCATGGGTTTTGAAATTGAACTTAAGTCCTCTACAAGAGCAGAATGTACTCTTGACCACACCACCATCCTTTTAGCTCCCAGCCTTACTTTTTGGTACTTTTTTTTGACAACCAAGGGTACCCTGGGAACTACATCAATCTCTTCCAAGGATGGTACCCCCATTGACCAAATCTCATTTCACTAGGCCCTACCTCTTAAAGGTTCCCCTATGTGAACGCTGCCACCCTAGGGACCAAACCACCAGCATGAAATACTTTGAGACACATTGAACTATATTTGTAGAGTCAAAGACTCATCAGATCCACTTGGAGTAGCAGTGGGGGTGGACAGAAGCTCCTGAGACTTTTTCTGATACAGTTTAAAGATAACCTGTAGCTCTCAAAGCCATGTGCAAACAGTTTAGCTACAGAGCAAAATATCCACGATGTGGTGGCTTATGATAAGTAATTAATTCAGTGTGTCTTATGATAGGGGGAGTCAGGGGCTAGGGCATTGCTCAGCTAAGCTGGGGAATCTGGGGAATTCTTCTCTTCCCCATGAGTAAGTCTGGTGTGGCCAAGATCTCTGTTCATATGTCTTGGGCATGGTTGGGAGGCTGAACTTCTCTTGTTGGACTCAGGATCTGTACATAGCTCTTTAGAATGGTGTTGGGACAGTTGGATTTCTTATCTGGTGGCCCAGCTTACCCACAGAGATGATCTGAGATACCCAGGCAGATGATACAAGACTTCTATCCCAGAATGCCATTTTCATGTCTTCGGCCAGTTAAGCAGTTGCTGGTGCCAGCCCAGACTTAAGAGGACGGCATCATGGGAAAAGCAGCAAAGGTGCTGGGATTACCTTTAACCTCCGTCAGCATGTAGTTCTACTTAAGGATGCCTTGGGTTTCGTAGAGGTTCCTGGGCTTTCATAATCATTTTACTCAGAATTTTGTTACCATCTGGTCTCAATCACTGCTCCTCAGTTCTGTTATAAATAATAAAAGCATCAGAAGATTAAGTTAGACACATCTAAAAAGCTAAGACAAGAACCTGGAATTCAGAAGGGACACTGTATACAGAGCTCTTGATATGAAGAGGACTGTTCAATGTGATATTAATGCAGGATGAATATATGAGATCTGTATGCTTACCAAAATGTGGGGCCAGTCTCATCTTTGATCCATGCAAAAATAATGACATTATAAAAAAATAGAAAACCAAAAGCAACAATAAAAAGCAATAAGCCATGGCTCATACAATAAGGGGAGATACATTTTCTATAATTTGATTTTATACATTCATGTTTTATAATGCATCCATGTCAAGAGGTGAAATAATCTGTTTCTTTTTATCAGATGTATTTCTGAGGATCACTGTCAAGCTGCTGAGAGAACGGGTGTGAAAGACCTTTGCCAGTTGGTCTGGTGCCACCATTCAAAAGTAGGGCGACCCTTGTTGTGTGGGGTGCATCTGAGACCAGCTGGCTCAGAGGCTGAGCTGCTTAGTAAGCGTGCAAAGAACACTAGGATCCTGGTCTGTCAAAACCAGCAAAGTCATGTTACCTGAAAGCATAGCATTCGGCCTGGCATCTCTCCTGAATGTCACATGCTGTCCTGAAAACTGGGTGGGCACAGAGAAGCATCCTAAAAACCCACTATCCTCCCCGATCTCACCCCAAGTGTCTTAAGAGGAACAACTGCTTGTTCTTTCTGGATCAAAAAGTATTTCTAGCAGAGGAGCGGCGCTGAGTGTGGATTTGAGGGGAAGTGGGGATAAAAGATGTGAGGATGAAAAAGAGGTGTGAACTCCTGTCTGCTGACTCCTGTGTGTCTCCCTGAGATGGTACCTGTGCCAACTATGTGTTCCCAGCATCTCAGCTGCCTGGGACGACCACCTTTCATGTCATAGATGAGGGTCTCAGTAACTGATCTGAAAGTTAGTAAGAGCTGTTTCCTCGAGCACCCTTCCTTCCCGCCCCCTGCCCATTTCCTTGCACTCCCCATCCTGCCTACCCAGCTCAGGTCACAGAAATCTCTACCCACTTTCCCATGGTGAAGTCCTAAACTCAAGAGCTGCCCGTGGCCCCGTTTCTGCAGATGGAGGAGCGCATTCTCCAGGAAAAAGCACAGGGGAAGGAGGCGGCAGAGTCATCCACATCCTGTCTGAGTTCTCTGATGGGCTGCTTCAGGAAGCCCAGCTGTGTCCTTGTTATGATGGCTACACAGCTGTTGAGCCTCACTCCTCCCTTTGCCGAAGCTCGTTTGAGATGGGCTTCTGTCCTTTGCGTTTGATAGCCTTTCCTAAATACTCTTAAAAAGAAGCAAGTTTGTGGGACTGGAAGGCATAACTCCGATCACCATCATTTTTCCTGAGCCTGCTCCATACTGGGACCATGGGCTGCCAGCTCTCCCTCCCTTCCTGTCCAGGTGTCGGCAGGATGCACAACCCAGAAGCAGGTGCAGCAGGAGGGAAGTACCAGCCAATGCACACACTGGGTTTGCCAGCCCTCCCAGTTCCTCCCAGCAGGAACTGTTGAGGGCAGCCAGTTCTTCCCCCACATGCATCCTCCAGGCTCCTCCATGCTTAAATGCCATGATCTCCACCGCGCCAGGGGCTGCCACATCAGGAGCTGTGGATTAAGTGATTTGTCTCCCTCCAACACAGCTGCTCCCTGGTTCCTGTCTGACAAATGCGGTTCATTAGGGCTGACAAAGATGAATGTCCTTGTTTATAGAAGTCAGCTAAGCACTGTTCTTGGGGAGCCCGTGGACCTGGATCGGAAGCAAGGTACACATCAGGTTGGCTCCCCAACATTTCTCCTCAGCCACAGGCTACGGGGGGCAGGAAAGCCAAGTCCTTACCACCTGCCAAGAGTAGATCCCACAAGAGTCTCTCGGTTGGTACAGTGGGATCTGGCAGCTTCTCTCATGACCATCTGAGAGACAACCAAGTGCTGGAAAGCAGGGGCTCTACAGTGTACATAGAACATCCACAGCCAGTAGGCATCTGGGCCATTGCTACCCATCCAGCAACTGGCAGGGGTTGAGTACTTATAGCTGGGGGTGTATGCTGAGAACCCAGGCATGGATTCTAGGGAGGTAAAACCTGAGAGACATAGTGTAGCCACACATACCCCATTGTAACTCCCACCGAGTCCAGGAGAATGAGAACAGTGGTGGGCCCTTCTGTCCTAAACATGACTCCAGTCATTATCCCGTGCTTATAAAAGCTCCTGAAATGAAGCCATGATTCTCAGCCTGGCTGGGCAGCAGAGGCACATGCAGCTGTGGATTTCAAGTTTGGAATTATTTTCCGTGGCAAAATAATGTATTTTATATCATAGCCCAGGAACACACACACACTCACTCACTCACATGTGACTCCAATGATTTCGCCAAACAACATTCACCTTTATTGAAGTCATTCTGATGTTTTCTCTTTTATTCAATTTCATAGATCTGGTAGGTGCTGCTTACAACCTTATAAGCTAATTCTACAATCACCAAAAGGTTAAAGCCACTAGTTAAAACAATAACAACAATGCTGACCCGTGATGATTTTTTTTTTTTTGACCTTGTTGGGTCAAGTCCTCTGGGGAAAGAAGCACACACAAGGAGAGGCCAGAAATTCAGCCCTGCTAGGGCAGGAAGATTGGAAAAGCTTACAAGCCGGGCGGGGCTATCCTGGGGACTAGGACTCTGCTGAGGACAAAGAGAAGCTCCTGAAGGACAGACAAGGACAGCAGGCAACAAACTGACATTTCCTACAGTTACTCCTATTGTGAAGATGGATTCAAGGCACCAAACAGCTAGAGTAGGTTAAAGGGTAATGGTAATGGATGAGTGTACCCCTTTCTCCACAGCCTCTCCAGCAAAGGCTATCATTGGTGTTTTTGATTTTAGCCATTTTGACAGGTGTTAGATGGTATCTTAAAGTTGTCTTGATTTGCATTTCCCTGATTGCTAAGGAAGTTGAGCATGACCTTAGGTGTCCTTTGGCCATTTGAACTTCTTCTGTTGAGAGATCTCTGTTCAGCTCAGTGCCCCATTGAATGGGGATGTCCTATCGGGAAATCACCAAGGCCAGCTGGCCTGGGTCTGAAAAAACCTGGGTTAAAACCAGTCTCGCTGAACATAGCGGACAATGAGGACTACTGAGAACTCAAGAACAATGGCAATGGGTTTTTGATCCTACTGCACCTATTGGTTTTGTGGGAACCTAGGCAGTTTGGATGCTCACCTTACTAGACCTGGATGGAGGTGGGTGGTCCTTGGACTTCCCACAGGGCAGGGAACCCTGATTGCTCTTTGGGCTGACGAGGGAGGGGGACTTGACTGGGGGAGGGGGATGGAAAGGGGAGGCGGCGGTGGGGAAGAGACAGAAATCTTTAATTAATTAATAAAGAAATAAATAAATTAAAAAAACTTGAAAAAAGGGTAATGGTAATCACAGGCATGCGCCCCCTGCAGGCATGAGAGAGTAATACATCTTTTTCTGGGTCTTAATGTGATTCAGTTTCAGGCCCCATCTACCCTCTGGCCTGACGTCATTGACGGGGTCTTAGTGTCTCCTGTTGCTATGATAAAATACCCCAACAGAAGCAACTCACAGAAGGAAAAGCTCATTTTAGCTCACAGGTGGAAGCACAGTCTGTCATAGCAGCGAAGTCAGGCGTCAGGAGCTTAAATCAGCTGGCCTCACTGCCGTCATGTAGAAGAGAACAGTGAATGCTTCTACTGCTTGGCTTCTGTTCCCCATGTATATTGTCCAGGATCCCAGCCAGGAAATGATGCCACCCACAGTGGGAAGGTCTTCTTCCTCGTTAATATCATCAAGATAATCCCCCACAGGCATGCCAGAGGTCCTTCTCCCAGGAGGTTTGAAATTCTGTTAAGCTGACGCCACCAACCATCACACAGGGCATGGTGCTGCAGCAGCAGCAAGCAGATGCTCGAACCTAAGCCTTCCTACTCCTTAGGTGGGGTTGAACATTCTGCTTGCAAGTATCTTCATCTCCCCAGTGAGGATTACAAACCGAAGTCTAAAAAGGTAAATGTTTCCAAGTTCAAGTGACTAGTAACTAGTAAGTAAAGGATCCAGATGCAAAAAAAAAAAAAAAAAAAAAAAAACCCGCACCTGCCTGGCTCCAGAGCACTGTAGGAGCCAGGATCCCAAGCTGCTTAGGGGCAAGAGAACACTAGGGTTGAATAGTGAATTAGGTGGATTGAGGCAAGACAGGGGCACTAGATCACACTGAAGACCTTTGGGGGTAGTTCACAGCTCAATTTGGGGGTGCACATAAGCCACTATATAAAGTCTGGGGTTCCATCAGGTTTGAGAAAGCCATGTTGTGACGTCAGAAACCAGCCTGGCACTGTCCACCATCCACCAGCAGATGCTCCCCAGAAGGCATCTGCACACACACACACACACACACACACACACACACACACACACCCCTTCCTCCTCTTTATTCTGCACTGAAGGTTTCCTGTTTCACACTTCCACTTTTTTCTTCTTCTGGCTTCTGTTGAAATTAATTCCACGACACTGAATAACCTTCCCCCACAAGGTTGGAGTTAATCAGGCTGAATTTATTAAGATCTCTACAATTATATGAGCTCATACCGGGAGGAAGAAAGTTACCTTATTATCCCATTTTTTAAGAGCTTGAATCATTTTTGCCCCTATCTTTTACTGTTGACCCCCAGTTACTTCTGTCACTGTCACCACACAGGCTTCTCCGCGGTTCCCATTCCTGATGCAGGAGGAGCATGCTCATACAAATGAGTCATCCCCCAAGAAAATCAAGACAACAGAGGACAAATTGTCCTGAATAAACAGAACCTGCTCTTGCCGTACAGGCCAGACTTGAGCTCAGGAGGGTAAAATATACAGGGAATACTTTTCCCCTAGAGGGCCCTGTCAGCTTTGTCTGCATCTCTGCCCCACCTGCAGAATTTGATTCTGTTACCCCAGGGAAGGGATTCAGGTCAGAAACGGCCTCACTGCTGATCCCTTCTGTACCTTGACCTCTTGCCTTATTTCTGAGCACCACCCTTAACCATCCTTGTGTATTAAGGCTCGGGGTTTCCTTGCTTTTGCCTTTCCACTTTTGTTCATCAAATCTGGGGTTGAGCATCACGCTTAGGACATAAACCTGACTGGATTTATGGCCATCCTTCCTGTTCAGCTGCCTCTTGGAAATGCCCCAATTGCTTGTGGTAGGGGCTTGATGTAAGTCACATTCTCCCCTCCCCTGCCAAATATATAAAAAGCTTTGCCTGTCTGTCAATGCGACCTTGTTTGGAAATAAGGGTTTTGCAGATGTATTCAAAGTAAGATGCCTCACATAGAGATAACAGAACAATGATATTAAGTAGAGGCTGGAAACAAAAGCCTTCAAGTCAAGGCACTCTGGATATTGCAGGCAACACCAGAAACTATGAGGATAATCTGGCATGCACGAACAACCCCTCAGAGTTTTCCAGAAAGAACAAAACTTGCTGATATTTTGTGTTAGAACTTCTAAACTTGGGAAGCATGAAGAAATGAATTTCTCCTAGATAATCTACAGAGGACACCCATCTAAGGCCAGTGTGGCCGCCAAGTCCCTAAAAAGCTTGTGCTTTCTCTCACCCTTGTTCACAGGTTACCAAATTCTGCCAAAATTGTTATCTCCCTGCTTCTGACAAGCTCCTCTTCTTTTCCAATCACCAGCTGAGGCTCATTGAGCTTTCTAGATCTAGGTGCCGGATTGAGTCCCCAGCATTACTCCCTGTCCTAAACCAACATATTTTGAGATTGCCCCAAGATTCATGTTACTGTGTCAACAAGTGTTCCCCCATCACCCCGAACAAAGAGTTAACATCCATCAACAAGCTTCAAACAACAATCTGAAAGCTTACAGCCTTTTCTCAATTATAGACTCATGCCCACATCCTCTTTAACACACTTAGGTTCTAAGAGACGTGAACAGACACAAACCGCTCGCCCGCTCAGCGAAGTGATTTGATTGTGGGCCAGCTTCTGCCAAGCACCATGTCTGCTTTCCAAGTGCGACCTGGTGATGAGTTAACAGGCAAAACACCATGGCTCTGGAACCACGTGACACCCAGCCCAGCTAAATCCGGGGCCATATGCTTATCTAGCCCTTGCAGGCTTCATCAAATGTCAGGGGCAGACACCACAGGTGTCCCCAGAAACCCTGTCTGATTCCTTAGGCTCAGTTAACCTTTCCCTTCATGGCATCTTCATCTACCTCACAGCTCTATCCTCTCCACATCTCTTCCTGCATCTCCTCCAAAGAAGGAGCAAAGCCGATGATGCCTACTGTTAGCCTGGTACACAGCTGGCACTCTGTGTGTGAGGGTTCGGCATCCATGACTTGAACCATATTTGAGACAAAAAAATTGCCTTGCTGAACATGTATGCAGTTCATTGTTTTCATTTCCTAGATAGTACAATACAAGAATTAATTACACAGCATGGGTATTACACTGATATTATAAGTTATTATAAGGAGTTATTATAGGCAGTTATTATAAATAAGATATTATAAGGAGATTAAGGTGTAAGGGAGGCTGTGCATATGTTTTATGAAAAAGCTACAGTACTGAATAGAAGTGTCTTGAACGCTGACATATTCTCATGTCTACAGGGGATCCTGCATCAATCTCCCACAGACATGCAGGGAGAGCTTTATACATGGCTCTTCCTTATTATAATGCCATTGCCCCCAGAGAGGGACCTTCTGACAAGACAGTCTGGAGGTGTTGGAGAAATGGTGTGACTCTTTGCCAGCTCTTAGCTGCACTCAATCAAACCTTATACTCTTGGCTCGCCTCATGCTTTCACCAAAAGAACTTAGCAGGGAAATGGCTCAGTGAATACGAACACTTGGTGTGCAAGCTTGGCCATCTGATTTCATGTCCCAAGCACCCAGCTGCAAATACACATGTGGCAGCACATGCCTGTGGCCTCAGTGCTAAACTGTAGGGAGCTAGGAAGACACTAATTGGCTACCAGCCAGCCTAGCTGAAAAACTGTAAGTTTCAGATTTAGTGAGAGACCCTGCCTCAAGGGAACAAGGTAGAGAGTGAGAGAAAGTAAGAAAAAAAAACTTGGTATCCTTCTCTGGCTTCTACATGTGTGCCCACAGATGTGTCTACCTGCACACACACACACACCACATACACACCACATACACACACATATTCATGCACACATAAATAAATAAATAAATAAATAAATAAATAAATAAATAAATAGACAAACAGACAGACTATGGGTGTTCTGCAGCTCCTAGCTCCTTGTTTCATGTTTCTCTGTAAATATTAAGCAAATATTCACATTCTCAAGACTAGGCTTGTTTTAGACATTGTGTTTCTACTGATCACACTCAACTACCTCTCTTCTAGTCAAAGAATTCTTCCCACTTAGCCCCTATCATTTTCCCCTGACCCCCCCTCTCTCCCTCTCTCTCTCTCTCTTCTCGTTGCCATCTTGACTCTTCTTCCCTTACACTTTTGATTTTTCTGGTTCTGTGAGTAATGCTTTTAGGTTATAGATCTAGAAACACACACAGTTGCTACCTGTGCATCTGTTCAAGCCCTCCTGAGGCTCTGTCTGAGCTTTCGCCTTCGCCGCTGGCCTCTCATTGAAAATCAGGACCCTGGAGAGCTCCGAAAAGCCCCCTTTAGGCCCTGGCCCAAGAAGGCCTCAGGGAATAGGAACTCTCAGGGCACTGCTCAGTGTAGTCTGGAAGGAGGGCTGAGTGGAGGAAGATGGATGGACACTGCAGGCTGGCAGGATAGTTTCTACAAATGGACCAAGTTTCAGAACAAGATCTAGGGCTCTTGGGAGTCTGAGACATTTTAGAGGACCCCCCAAGGCCAGAGTGATTTTCATAAAAATAATGATATGCTATTTGCCTTTTCCACCATGAGCTATTTACACGGATGCTGATGACACCATGGCTGAAAATGAGGACAGCAGCAGCAACCGAAGCAGCAGCCGTGTGTTTCTCAGCACCAAGCAGGAGAACACACCAGGGTCACTCGTGAAGGTTTTAAATAAAGCAACAGACATTTTTCCATATAATTAGCAATTGGCTTTAAAGAAAACATCTTTTTGGGGCTAAGAGATAGTTCAGCCAGTAAAGTCTTTGCCACATCTGGACCCGAGTTTGCCCCCCAGAACCCATGCGAAGAGCAGACACAGTGACACAGGCTCATAATCCCAGTAGTGAGGAGGCAGAGACAGGCAGGTCCTCGGGACTTGCTGGTAGCCAGCCTAGCTTCATTGTTGAGCTTCAGGTCTCAGTGAGAAATCTCACTTCAAGAATCAAATAAAGAGGTAAGTAATAAGAAACAACACCCAGTGTTCATCTCTGGCTTCCACAAGCACAGCTACATACATGAACTTGAGCTCCACATGTGTGATCACATGAACACACACACACACGGGATGGAGGTTGCACTGCTTGAACACTCCTTGTGACAAAATAAGAGGTGTACAATGACTATTCCCGGAAAGGCTTTCATGTGATCATGGAGGCCGTGAGCTCAATCAATCTTTCTTATGGAACTGTGTATTTAGGTGAAAGAATAACTGATAACCATGCAATGCTTAGCCAAGCTTAGGTATCTTTCAAATTCTTATTAAAATGTGTTCATTTCAAGAGAAATTACTTACAGTACTGGTTGTCAGTGACTTTTATTTTTAAAAGAAATCAAATTTCCAAATGAAAATGAGAGATTCGTAGATGCCATAACTTCTGTAATGAGCCCAGGAGCTTTCAATATTTAAAGACCTATTTGATGAGATTTGTGCTGATATTAACAGATGTAAATTTATAATATCAGATAATGAAATGTGTCAACACCCAAAAGATCTGCATAACCCAGTGGACTGATGTTTTCCAAATGACTAACGCATGCCTGCAAAATTATACAGGAAAAGATGAATCCAAAGTTCAAGAGAGGCCAAATACTTTAATGTAACTGAGTTTTTAAAAAAGCAAAGATCATTGACGTGTTTTCAGATTCTCTGTTGTATCCATCCTTTGAGAAGGAAGATAATATGAAAAGAACATCTCCCGGGGCTGGAGCAATGGCTCATCAGTCAAGAGTACAGATTGCTCTTTAAGGGGCCCATGAAGGGCAGCTCACAACCACCTGTATCTCCATCTCTAGGGCAGCCAGTGTCTTCTGACCTCTACAAACAACTGCATTCACATGCACACACATATCCACACATGATGCATGCGCACATACAAAGTTAACTTTTCTAATCTTAAGAGAAAGATCATCTGTGAGACTCTTACTGAAATATTCTCATTTTTCCAAGCACATAAATAGATTGAAGAACATACTTTAAATGACACGCAAGGGTCACATCTTATTACGTTTGGACAGGGCTAATCTCTCTCTTGCCTCACCAACATCTTCACAAAGTTAGAGGTGGTAGTGATCCTGCCTTTCCTTTTCTTCAACCCACACCAAAGTTATACCCTGGAGGGTATACTGGGTTTCCAGAAAAGCTGCTTTGCTTGCATCTCAAAATGATAAAGTATCTGTATAAATGACAAATCTTCCACTTCCACAGGCCCAGACACTTCTCACACAACCTAGCTTCCACAAAGGGAGCCATTAAGGACACTTGAATGGCCAAGTATCCCAGTGACGCTGGTGTGTAGGTAGAGGATGGCTGTCTGTTGAAGTATGATCTGACCCTAGGATGTGGCTGGGCAGGGAAGTCCTATGAATAGTCTGAGACAGGTCCCCAGCCTGTGGTTTCAGCATGAGCAGTCTGAGTGGGATTTAGGAGCCTCTTAAAAGTGTGAGTCACTAGGCCCTCCCACAGACCTGCCAAACCAGAACTCTGTGAGCAGAGCTCAGCAGTTGACAAGGTCGCCAGGGGCTTCTAACACAGGGCAACATTTAAGATTCATGTCTGGAAGAGGTCTGGACTTCATCCTCAAGGTACTGAGGCTAATCACAGTCACTGAAGGAAAACAGTGATGAGTCTTGGGCTGGAGAGGGTGAATCCTGAGGAGACGGAGACGGGAACAGCACTCACCCAATCACCCAATCCCCGTGAATGCCAGTCAAGGGCTGCTGAGGACCTGGAAACAAATGACTCGTTTGCTGATAGGTCCAGCTATGGAAGAAGTGTGGCTCCCTAGACCATGGCAAAGGCCTCTGTAAAGCCCATCCCAGATCCTGTTCTTGGCACTACATTAGACACCCAGAGTCGGTGGGAAGGCAGAGCCCAGCTTCCTCCTGGTCTGTAGAGAGGCAACTTGACATGAAAGCACCCTCCACCTGCCTGCCTTCCCCACTTCTCCCCTCTCCCCTTTCTCTTACCCTCCCCAGTCATTTTTCTCTCTTTCCCCAACCCCACCTCTCTCTCTCTCCTCAATCCCTACATTCACTAGACATTTTCTGAAACACACAGTGCTTTACAGAAGTTATACTTATTCAAGTACTTAACACAGATCAACTCACTTAAACCCCTACCACCTCTACATCGAGGGACATCACACAACTATCATCCAAACCAAGACAAACCAAGGACAGAAAGTCAAGACAATATGCATGACCACACAATATCAGAGGCAGTTGATATCCCCATGTTAGAGATGAGGGCTGAACACATTATGTAGACAGTCTCCAAAATGCATGAAACATGGATGTTTGGTTCTTGATTCAAAGCTGGCTGGAGCCAGTGTGTGGTCTCTGAAAGCTAAGTTTGCTCAGAGTCTGTAGAAATGAATAGCCAGGGTGTGTTAGGAGGATGATGATCATCCAATAAGGGACGTCTCATAGGAAAAGGATGCTTACTGTGCCTGGAACATAGGCTTCTGGGAGAGAGTGTGGCATGGAAGGGAATTTTCCAATCCTTTGTTGCTTTCTAAGCTTTAAATCGTGCCCTGAGTACCAAGTAAGGGCTCCGAATAAGACAGCGATGTGCTCTGAGAAAGTCCACTCTGGGTACCACGGTACATCATTTGGAGACAGACAAATTACAGAGTCAGATGAATTAGTGAGAACAGAGAGAGCAAGAGGAGAGGGAAGAAAACAGATGGTGGAATCCATGGGGTCTAATAACTGCACATGGCAGGAAGGGCCTTGTGAATTGCCCTTTAGCTTGGATAACTAAATGCCATGCATTGAGAAAGTGGCTTGTGGGCAGGGCACCTGGTGGGTTTTACTTGGACACATTAAAGTTCTCTTTATTGAAAATGGAATTATATACAGTAAAAGTCATCTTTGTCCCATAATCTTTGTCATGTGTGAAGTCATGTGGTCACTACTGTAATCAAGGTATTGAACATTTCCATCAGTCGCCAAAGCTTCTCTCCCACTCCTCTGTCGTCAGACTCCCACAGCTCTCCACAACCATGACAATCACACATGACTTTTCCAGACTGTAGCAAATGAGCAATGCAGAATGAAGCCTGCGACCTGTCACTTCTCCCACCCAGAATGAGACCTTTGCACAGCACCCATATTGCTACATCTGTGGACTCTTTTACCTTCGATTTCATTGTGTGAATGGCCTACAATGTTTTTATCCCTTTACCTGCTGAGTGGCAACCTGGTTGTTTCTGGTGTGGGCCTGCTACAAACAAAACAGCTGTAGGCATTCATGGATGCCTCTCTGTGCAGATACATGTTCACTTTCCTTGACAAACAGGATTTCTAGGACATGGTGACTGTGTGTTTTACCGTAAGAGTCACCAGCTCGTCACCAAGTGTCCGCACCATTTGCTGCCTCAACTACATGAGCATTCCCATTGCTTCTCATACGCACAGCACTGTTTTTGTGTTTTGTTTGCTTGCTTTTAATTTTGACTGTTTGGGGGGCATAAGATGTGCTGTTGCTGGAATGAGAGTTGCCCCCTACAAGTTCATATCTTTAAATACCTGGTCCACAGTTAGTGAAACTGTTTGGAAAGGACAAGGGGTGTGGCCTTCTTCGAGAGTGTATGTCACTAAAGGTGGGCTTTGAGGTTTCAGAAGCCCAAGCTGCTCTTAGTTAGTGCCCCCCCCCCTCTCTCTGCCTCTGCTTTGGGCTTGTGGATCAGGATGTAAGCTCTCAGCTGCTGCTCCAGTGCCATGTCTACTTGCCTCCTGCTGGGCTCCCAACCATCATAGTCACAGACTCCCCCAGTAAATGTTTTATTCTATAGTTGTCTATGTCATGATGTCTCTTCACTGCAATAGAAAAGCAACTAAGATAGGATGTTATTTCATTTTTGTTTACACTTGCACTTCTTTATGATGCCCAACCTCTCTTCATGTGCTTTCTTTCCATTTGTATCTTCTTTGATAAAAGGATGGCCTTTATCTTCATTATTGCTGTGCTATTACCTTCTTATTGAGTTGTTAGAATTCTTTACCCATTCTTGGAATGATTCGTCCATTGGAATTATGTTTTGAAAATATCATGTACCACTCAGTAAATAATGTAAAATTTTGTTTTCTTGTAGTGCCTATGATCATATCAGAGCAACACTAGCCTCCTAAAATGAGCTGGAGAGTCTTTCCCTTTCTTCATTCTGTCGTTCAGGTTGGGTATGGCCTTACTGGTCTCCTGTCCACATTGTGCTGACTACGAAAAGAGTGGTGGTGTGTACAGTTGTGGGTTTGTCCATCCTCCCTTGCATCTCAGTACATTCCTGCTTTACACACGTTGAGGTTCTGCTGTTATATGTGTGCATACAGGGACTTGCTATGCTTTTTTAGCTGGTACTATGTTTTATGGTTGACTTAGCTTGGTACTGACATTACCACTCCAGCTTTCTTTTCATTGGTTTTCAAATTATGTATCTTTTCCTATTCTTTCCCTTTTAATCTATTGACAAATTTATATATAAAGTACATTTTGCAGATGGTATAGAATTGGGCCTTGCCTTTTGTTAATAAAATACAGTGTTTCTATTTTAATTGGTAGCTTGGGCCATTTGTATTTAATTATTATGTCACTGAATTAAATATACATTTTAATTACATATTATACTAGTTGCTTTTCTTCTCTTACTTTATATAAACACTTGATTTTATATTTTTAAATTTTTATTTATTCTTTGAAATTTTTCATAAACAATGATCAGATTCACCCTCTCAGACCCTCCATCTCATCTCCCTCCCAACTTCATGTCCTTTCACATTTATTTATTTAATCCACTGAATCTTACAAATGTCTTATGCTTGAGATTCCAAATCAGGGCTTGGGATAAAATAGAAGCTTTCTCAGAAGGCACAAGGTCCTGGGTTTGATGCACAGAACTACAGAAAATCAGAAAAGATGATACACACCTACAATCCTAGCACTGAGGGGCAGTAGAGGCATGAGGGTCCTCCACTATAAACTGAATTCAAGGCCATCCTTTACAGAGGGAGAGAGA
>NW_026068017.1:1833370-2003752 GCF_014885135.2 Alexandromys fortis | reverse complement strand
GGAGGAGGAGGAGGAGGAGGAAGAGACTCCATTTCAGACTGAATGGAAGCACACAGAGCTCTGGGTGCTGAGTCTGAAGGAGGAGGGCACAGGTTCCATGATTTCTGAGTGGTACTCCACTTGTTTGGGCATTCCTATCTCCAGATAACTTTTGATGCAATCATTGAGCTTTTGTAAAGACTCTTTGAAGCTTAAAACAATCGGTGATTGTGAAATAAGGAACAAAGATAGGAGATCTATTTTCCCCAACCAGTCAGTGGCCTTGAAACCTTAGAAGGAGTTGGCAGGAGGCTGGATGCTCATCACAGCTGCTGAGGTCTGGAAGAAGGCCACACCCACCTGGGTGTGCAGCAGGTGCAGGAGCTTTGCAGCCAGAGGTCAGTGTCCTCCCCACTCATTGTTGCTTGCATCTGATAGAGTTTTCTCTTTTATTCTTTTTTCCTAACTTCTTTTGGCTCAGTTAGGCATTTTTAATATCTGCCTTTGTCCTAACTGCTGGTTTATTTGTTATATCTCTTTTTCACTTTTTAATGACTGCTGTCGAGTTTATAACACATCTCTTTAACTTACCACAGTCTTCCTTGACATAATTCTCTCCCACTTCATATGCAGTGGTAGAAACCAAGAGCAGTGCATTTCGCTGTCTCCTTTCCAACTTTGGTCTGATGGCTGACGTATATTTTACTTCTACAGATGCTATAAACCCCAAATACTTTATCACTCTTTAAAAAAATCTCAGGCAGTCTATTATATTTTAAAGCAGTTTTAAAATCCTTTTTAAAATGTCTTTTATAGTTACACAGAGTTTTACAATTTTAAGGGACATCATTTCATTGTGTAGATCCAAATTTCCACCCTGTATCATGTTTCTGAGGAAGGGTTCAGCTGCCACCAGAGAGAGGAACAAGACCCATCCCTGAAGCCCAGCAACATACAGTCTACTTAAGGCTGTGGTGGACAAGGAGGAAAACCCCTGGACCCTCCCAATCCTCTCTCGGAGCATGAAAGCAATGTGATGCTGGAGAGATGAGAGAAGGGAACCAGGTCCTGAGGTGCCGGAATGCAGGAGCTGCCAGGAACTGGACATGAAGGAGGACAGCAAACAACCATGGCATTCCAGACCAGCACTGCACACGGGACGGCAACAAGACACCTCTACAGGATTTAGAGCCAGCAGACACCTGGAAAGAAGGATAGCAACAAAGCACCTTAACCTACATCACTCCTTCACTTGATTAGCTCTGCACCAACACTAAGGTGGGAAAAGAAATGTGCCCATGCTCAAGAATAAAGGTTATGAACCTCAACTTCTCTTTTTCTGCAGTGTCTGACATGCAATAAAAATTGTTAGGTACCAATGAGAAGGATAGGTGAACCAGATATTAACAAGAGATAGGCAACCAATAGAAATGGACTTAAAAGTATTTCTGATGTTGGAAATACCAGATTGGGACCATCAGACGGCTGTGACTAGGACTAGTCAGCTAGCTATGGAGTTTTGTATCTGCACCTGCTGTAGTTTGTGTCGTGATTGTCCCCAAAGGTCTACGTGTTGAAGGCTTGGTTTCCAGCCTGTGCCATTATTGAGAGATGATGGAGGTGGGGTCAGCAGAGTGAATTTAGTCACTTAGGACACACCCTTGAGGAGGCTTGAGTACCCCAGTTTCTTCTTTACCCATTGTTCACGTGGTTAATACTCAGCCACTGTGAGGCGAGCAGCTCCCTGCCACAGTGTGCTGCTTGCCACAGGCCCCAAAGCATCAGAGCCAATCAACTATGCATGGAAACCTCTGGGGCCATCAGCAAAATGGGTGTTTCACCAGATCGATCCGATAATCCCGGGCCTTTTGTCACAGTGGCACAACAGCAGCGCTGTGAACAGCTGCCGCTAAGCTTGGGTGCCTCTTCACCAACTTGAGCTTGCCAGGCTCCTTCCTGCCTTCTGATGCTTCTCATGAGCTCAAAACTAAGGACCCTAAAAGGGAATTTGCAATAAAATAAAATAAGTTCTAACCATTGAGAGGTGATTGAACCGTGAGAACTCCAACCTAATCAACAGAGGAATCTGCCCATGGAGTCAAAATTTGATGCTCTTACTTTTAGTTGGTAGGGATGTAGGATCTGAGTGGTTGGAATAAGTAGGGCACTTGGGACTTGCATTTAAAGAGTATCTTGTCACTGGTAACGTGTGTGTGTGTGTGTGTGTGTGTGTGTGTGTGTGTGTGTGTGTGTGTGTAGAGGCCAGAGGAGGATACTGGGTGTCCTGCTGAATCACTCTGTCTTTTCTCTTGATACAGGATTTCCCCCTGAACCTGGAACTAGGCCATGACACTCAAAGAGCTCTGGGTTACAGACGTGAGACAATTCCTAGTTTTCCATGTGGATGAGAATTCTCAAGCCTTCACAGCTGGTGCTCTTACCTGCTCCAACAGCTCCTCTCTTCCTCCCTAACCCCTGCTTCCTGGCTGCCATAGGGTAAATGGCTCTCTCCCCCACCACTCTCTTCCCCTGTGGTGTTCTGCCTCAGTGTGGAATTGAAAGCAAGAGCCAGGCATGCACTAAACTCCAAAACCATGATCCAAAATAAATTCTCCCTGCTTCGAACTGCATTTTTGAAGCTGTTTCATCACCATGGTGTACAATGACTAACACTAGCCTTCAGGACTCCATCCACTCAGCCCTTCAATGACCTTAAGAAAACTTGTCATTTTGTAGAGTATGTATTTTTTTTAGATTATCTGGCATTGTTCTCATAGCAAAGATGGGAAAGGCATTTCTTTGTGTAATGTCTATGTCCAAAGTAGAAGTAAGACTTGCTCAACATAGTAAATCTACGTGATTTGGGGACTTTGGCATGATCATGTGTAAGAGACAGTTGAATGTATGAGCTTGGAAAGAAAACAGGTTGGAACTTGTTCCAGTTTGTGGCATGACAAACTTCTCATCATGTTCTGTGGCCCAAAGCAATGCTTGTTTTGCTCATGAATCTGCAATTTAGACAGAGTTGGGTGAGAAAGCCATGTTTGTGCTCCATGTGGCATCAGCTAAGTTAGTTATGCCAGGATGAGGTCCATGTCTAATGTGGCCCACTTGCTCATGGTGCTGGCAAGTCGGCTCTAGCCTGCGAGAATCGCAGGTGGGTCTGAGAGTGAAGAATGGTACCTCAGTTTCTGTCCCTGTGAAATGCCCTTTCTGGTGGTACTCTGCTTGAGTACTCTTCCTCTTGGCCTGACTTAAGTTCCAAAGGGTAGCATCCCAAGAGAATTTCATGGTGGTTGTGCTATCTTGTATGACCATCCCTTGGAAATGCTGTAGCAACAAGCCCTCCAAGGTCTCATGGGAAAAAGCAAGAACCCATCTCCCTGTGGGAAGAAGAGTAATCTAGGGTTGTAAATACTGATGGACTATTTATGAAAACTTGATCTGCATCACAATTCAGATGTAAATGTAGGCTGATGAGGACTAGATATTGCCTGGATAACGCACTGGAAAATCTGGAATCCTGTTTGGTAATCTGGGTAAATATTAAGGATAGGATTGAGTAGATTCATCATCATCTTTAATAAAGGTGTATTTAAATTCCCAAAGGCTAGTTCAAGAAGTTGGTAGAACAATTGAGACCAGCGAGAGACTGAATGAGTTTAAATCCCATCTCCATCACTTCTGACTTAGGTGACTTTAGGTAAGTTAAATGCTTCATTTTCTTCTTCTCCAACAAGTCAATCCATGCCAAAAAGCCTTGGCATCATTCCTGGCAGATAGGTAAAGCATAGTGTATGCTAGTCATATGTAACTATATGTAATAACAGAGCACTCTTGATCCAGAGGCGTGATGCATCAGTGCTGGCCAGGGTAGACATCTCCAAATCAAGATGCACATTTTTTAGTTGAAATACAAACATATGAATGTATATTTCTCACCTTATAACAACAGAATGTGATGTCTGCAAGCATCTTCTGTGTCCGAACCTGCAAGTTCGTCCTTTATTAGTTATAACAAGGTAGATGTTGAAAGAAGTTAGAAAAGTATCCTGAAGTGACCAGGAATTCAAGCCACTATCACATCCACCCCAACTCCACAGACAAACATTTTTTCCTCTAACTTAGAAAGGGAAAGAACAAAAATGAGAACAAAAAAAATCATAGATTTCCCCTAGATATTTCTGCCTGCAGTTGATTACCTGTCCTCATGCTTCAGGTTGGCACCTGCAACTGAGAAACATAAGAATATTCTAAGTTACCACTTTTATTGAGAATAAAAGTATCCAACAATGTTTAATGAGACTCTTAAGGAGACAATTACCAAGGCACTGAAAGTCAAGGATTCCTTACATGTTAATTGCAAAAGTAGACTACATCATAATAAAGAGTTTATGACCTCCAGTCTTCCAGTATTGAACTCTGCCCCTCTCTGTTTTGGTGGAAAGTTCATTTTAAAAGTAAAAAATATGGTACTGCTTTATTTATGGGGCAGAGGAGAAGTGGGAAAGTAGTTAACTGTGGTGGAAGGTACCTCTGATCTGTGAAAGCCTCCCCTCCTTTTAGAGAAGTGTCCAGACTTTTGACATTGTGATACAATGTTGTCATCTACAAAGTTTACACTCAAAACCTATGCAATTGAGTTCAAAAGAAATCTCTCTCTCTCTCTCTCTCTCTCTCTCTCTCTCTCTCTCTCTCTCTCTCACACACACACACACACACACACACACACGTCTTAGTGTTTTAAGTGAGTTTTTATGTTTTTGCAAACTCATAGCTATCCTTGGTCACATGAGGTTGACAAACCTGGCTGTAGCATCTCCTTATTCTCTCAAAGGTCTTGGGATATTAATCACTCTCTATGTGTGCAGCTGTGTTCTATCTTCCCTGAAGATGCCTTGTGCACAAGGGACAGAACAGGGCAATGGGCAGAGGTCAGAAGGCCTTGTTTGAAATCCTTGGGTTTGGAATTCCATGAGTCAGGAATGCCTAGGCTATAGAGCCCCAAAACAGTCTAGATTTTCTGAACTCCTATAGCCTTCCCAGAGTAGTTATGAGGCACAATTGTACTGGCAATGGGCCCCAGGGAGTTGTGGTCAATCAAGACAGGATATTCCAAAATATCCTAGAAAGTGAGGCTTTCTGTATAACAGCAACCACAGAGAGATGGTGCTAATGGCTTATGTCTGCACCCTCCCAGCTCTTTCTGCAATCTCAGATCTGCTTGGAATATCCCACTATTCTGGGATGATACACCCAGACTCCATATGCCACCAGAGAAGAGCAGGTTGGATGTTGCTGCAGAAACATGCAGTGAATGCCCTTGCAGGAACCACTGTTTGAATATGCACATAGTTTTCAGTCTTTCAAAAGCCCCTGTCATAAGAACATGGGCGCTGGCTCCATAGTAAGCCAGCTCCACCTGTAGCTTGTCATTAAAGGAGTCAGTGGTGATGCCCAGGTGTAGGAGCTACAGCACTGTGCACACCTGGAGCCGAGTCCTGGCTGGGCAATCTTCTCACTGTCGTTTCTTTCCCAGGAACCTGTCATCTCATCCACACAGTGGATTTAACATCAAAACCCCCAAATATGTGAAAACCGAAATGAAAAGTAACCACAAACTTGAAAATAGTATTGGAGAAGACATTACTCAGAACTAAGGGAGCAGAACTAAAGGAACGGACTCAGACATGAAGTACACAGGCCGTTGCCATGGAATGGAGTCGACCTATTGGATTGTGGGCTCCACCTCTATCCGTGATTCCCTTTGCTCACATAAGCCATTTCTGTAGCCCACACTGCCACCTTGACCACCACTGATGTGTCTCTTTGACACACCCTGCCCCAGCTACAGGTTCCAGAGTGCCCACTCCTATAGCCAGCTCTAGGTTGATTATTGAAGCAAAGTCCTTCCCTAGAAGTTTGAAAGAACTCATCCCTTCCATAAACACCTACAGAGACCTCTGGCTCATTTTGTGTTATGGGAGTCAGAGAAACTGGGAAACTGAGAGAGAGAAACAGGAGGGTAGACAGAAAAGAGATCTAAGATATGGTATTCTGGGGTACCCCAGCCCCAGTTCTTGTAGAGCCCTGTAGCCTATGCATTCCCTACCCATGGGCTATGAGCTTAGCACTGTATCTGCCTTAGATTCCCTTTTTACTCGGGTTATCAATGAATCTTTGATTATCCTACAGAAAAATCCTATAAAATACCTACAGGGTATCGCAGGCATGTGCTCAAAGCATTGCTTTTATGGTTCATTCAACTCCTTGATCAGTGTTTAACACACACCAGTAAAGCACATACAGTCTGTTTATCTTAACTGTGATGGTGTGTAAGTTCTGTGCACATTTACACAACAGTGGTCTGTTGGAACCATCACAATCAACAGCCCCTGGAACTAAGTAGCCTGGTCGGTCCTAGCCCTTCTTAGGTAGCTGCTCTTCCGACCAACCCTAATAAGCATTCCTGCATTCTCTCATTGGTATTCCTACACTAAAACTAATGATGGAAAAAAATGAAAAAGCTCAATAAAAAAATATTCTAAGATCAGGCAAAAAGTCAGAGATACCCCCACTCCCAATGTTAGGAGTCACACAAAAACTCCAAGCTAAACAACCACACCATACATGCAGAAGACCTAGTAGGTGTATGCAGACCCATACAGGACTCTAGATTGTTGCGTCAGTCTCTGTGAGACCCTATGAGCCCTGCTTAGTTGATTCTGTAGCCTATGCTCTTGTCGTGCTTTTTTTCCAAGGTCAGGAGTAAAATTAAGCACAGGTTGAACAGCCTGAACCTCAAGCCCAGGTTTTTAAGTTGCCCAGACTTGAAATAATCACTCAGAAACTATATTAATTAAATCACTGCTTGGCCAATCACTTAAGTGTATTGCTAGCTAGCTCTTATATCTTAAATTAACCCATTTCTATTCATCTATGTATCGCCACGAGGTCATTGCTTACTGGGCAAAGTTCCAGTATCTGTCTCCTCTGGTGGCTAAATGGTATCTCTCACTGACTCCACCTACTTTCTCCTAGAATTCAGGTAGTTTTCCCTACCTAGCTCTATTCTGCCCTATCACAGGCCAAAGTGCTTCTCTATTCATTAACCAATAAAAGCAACACATATACAGAAGGACTTCCCACATCACCTCCCCACCAGAGTTAATTACTGTGTTGTCTTTTATGATAGTGATTTTCTGGATTTTCCTCAGGATTTTAACACAACAGGATGCATCACCAACTGCCAAGGTTTTGTTTTGCACATGTGGCTTTGTGTTTTTCTAACACTTTTTATTCAACAGCCTGAAGTTCTGTAAGATGACACCCAGAAACAATGACTCTTATTTTCTTTGCAAACTGCTGTCACCTGCTGTTTCTGCGGTAATTACTCCTCTAAGGTACAGTCAGGGTTTTGTGGTTTTGTTTTAAGTTAACTTATTAAGTTAGCATGCACTGTGCTGGGTTTCATCATGGCACCTCCACACATATGTGTCTTTATAGTTGGCCCATTTGTCTGTTGATAGACATGAAGGATGGTTCCATTTGCTAACTCCTAAGAACAGTGCAATTAAAAGCACTGATGTGCAAGTATCTCTGCAGTATATTAAATTAGAATCCTCCAGATATATACCCGAATGTGATATAACTGACTTACAGGTAGTTCTATAATCTGCTTTGTTTGTTGTTAATATTTTTTATTTGCTTTGCTTTTGTAGAACCTCCTACTGATTTCCATAGTTACTACATGAGTCTACCTTTCTGCCCTCAGTGTATAAAGGTTCTTTATCTCGTTGGCAACATTTCTTGCCATTTACTTTCTTGATGATAGTCTTACTGTCTGAGGAAGAGGCAAAATCTCAAGCAGCTTTGTATTTTTTTTAGTGACTGAGGGTATTGAATGTCGTTTCAAGTGTTTATTGGCCATTTGTATCTCTTATTGTGAGGACCATCTATTCAGTCAGTTAGCCCATTCATTCGCTGAATGATTTGGTTGGGTAGTAGTTATTTCTTTTTTAGTTCTTTGTTTAACTTGGGTATTAATCCTGTCTGAAGTGTAGTTAGTAAAGAAATCAAGAAAAGCATGTGCTCTCATGTCCTCCTGAGTTTTAATCACCCTGCTGGAGGTGTGACACTCTAGATATCACAGACAGCCCTGGGACCTCGGAGTTCTCAGGTTCTCCAACAATGAATGACAGATAAAGCAGCTCCAGCAACCTACCTTCTGCTATACCAGGCTGAGAGCTACCAGACTCCACTGTGATTCCCAGTTGATGGTAGCTATTTCCCACAACCAAGGGCAGGGCCTCCTACCCTTATGAACTTGTCTGCCTGAACCAGCCCCTTGCTGTCTGCACTCTTATGCCCATTACTGTCTAGCTATCCTACTTTCCGACCCCTGAACATTCAGCCTTCCTTCTCCCAAAGGCCCTAGCAAGCCAAACTGAAGCTGCTGACTTGTGGGTGTTCCTTGATCTCAAGTCCCTGGGACAGATCAGTTTTCAACAAAAAGGCTCTTTGAAAATGGGACCTGGCACCTGCCACCAAGTTGCATAGCATTATGAAATAGATTCTTCCCCCTGACTGCCAGAAGAGGCATGGATGACCAAAATCTATAACTGGGTTTGATATTTGTAGAGGGTGTGGGCTTGCCCTGGGGGTAGGACTGCCTGGTTTTTCTGTGGCTTACCTTTGGAAAGTGAATTCTGATTCCCCTAAGAAAGAGTGTGGCTGAGGCTGTGTTCAGCTGGCCCTTCAGTGCCTCCCATCTTCACTTCTGCTCATTCCCAGCATTCCTTCTCATCTTTCAGACCTCCTCAGCTTCTCCTCTAGGTCTCTCTCTTCAGGGTTCACTATATTTTTTTTTTAACATTTTGATTCTCTCCTGCTCTGATGCACAGAGAAGCAGCCTTTCAGGATAAGTTAAAGTAAGGCCTTCGTTGTGGAATACTTTTCTATTTATAGAACACTTCTAGAAATGGTACTGAGTCTCTGGATGCTCCCCACCCCTCGGTTTCTGCCGTCAATATTGCCTTTATTGTTGCAATGCATTTGTTACAATGCACAGATCAATATCGTCGCTTTATTCATTTTTCGATTGTTTTAGACGTATTTCATTTGTATGTATATGAGCAATTTTCCTGTGTGTATTTATGTGCACCATGTGCCTCTCTGATGCCTGTGGAGTTTAGAAGAGAGCTTTGGATTCCCAGAACTGTATTGTGGATGGTTATGAGTCACAATGTCAGTGCTAAGAGCAGAACCTCATTACCAAATATTCTTCTCTTGAGGGATTTCCCCCCTAAATGCCACCTTGCATTTTGTCACTGTGTCTCTTTTAGCTCCTCTGAGCTACAGCAGCTTCTTGGATTGCCTTTGCTTTGGAACATGACAGTCTTGAAGAGTCAAGTACTGTGTAGGATATCCTTCAATTTGGATTTCTCTAATGTTTGTCTCATAATTTGACTAAAGATGCTCACTGGGGAAAGGAAGATTGCAGAAAGAGAGCCATTATCCCGACAGTGGAGCAAGGCCCCTGAGATCAGCACAGCACACGGCTGTTGCTATCAGCTTTGCTGTCCTGATGCTGGGTGATGCTTGCCAGGTTTTTTTTTCTTCTGTAAAGATACTTTATTTTAACCCCTCACATTCAAAATTGTACTAATTGGCATGAAGCCTCAGGATTGCAGTCTAGGGGGATGAGAGACGGTGCTCATTTCTTTGAGAGCAAAGCGCCTACATAAATCACTTGGAATTATTCTGCATGAGAGATCTGCCTCTTCCCCGCCACTTATTCATTCAACTGTTTGTTTATGCCAGTGTGGACCCATGGGTCTTTATTTCACATTGTGAGTTGCAACCCAGTATTACTTTACTTTGTGGTTACTACTGTTCTAGCAACAGCCCTTGTGAGTCTTCTTAGGGGGTTCCTTTGTCTTTTCAACATGTGAGTGTGTGTGTGTGTGTATGTGTGGTATGTGTGGGCACGCAGTACATTTTGTTAAAGATTTTTTAAAGTTTTAATATGTTTATGTATATGGATATATTATATGGGGATGTATGTGGAGTTTTATGAGCAGATGAAGCCAGAAGACTCTGGGATTCCTGGAGTTGGAGTTACAGGTAGTTGTGAGCTGCCCAACATGGGTTCTGGGAACCACAGTAGGGTCCTCTCTAATTGCAACAAGTGCTCTTAAGCACCAGGGTATCTCTACAGCCTTCTATGCTGTGTTTACAATGTAAACCTCTTTACATTCTGGCACAACATGCTCCACGCTCACCATGTACGGTTTCTGCCTTGAT
Organism: Alexandromys fortis; assembly: GCF_014885135.2. Lineage (NCBI taxonomy): Eukaryota > Metazoa > Chordata > Mammalia > Rodentia > Cricetidae > Alexandromys > Alexandromys fortis. Next base: position 1,993,468 of record NW_026068017.1, on the reverse strand, counting down.
ATTAAAATCAATCATGTCTCCACGATGTTCCGCTTCTGTTGCCAGGTTCTCCAGCAGATAGGGCTGAGGCAGAGCCGGTTCTGCCTGTTTCTCCCTTGGGCTGAGTGGGACAGTGAGTGTTGATGATTCAGACCTCCCCCCTGGCCACCAGGGAGAAACACACAATGAGCTGGGAGACTGAAGCAGGAACTCACTTTATTGCATCAGGGCATGAATTTATATAGGGCTGAGGTAGTGGGCTGGAGTCTTGGGGTTGGGTGAGGTGGAGTAGGGAATAAGGACCAATAGTATCCTGCCATGTCAGCTGTGACTGGGCAGAGGCAGGCCTAAGTCAGGCTGTGCTGAGTCACTCTTCTCCAGACTCAAGTTAGGCTCAGGAAGTTACATTGGGCCTCATGAGGCCCAACATTCTGTCATTTTGAGAATAGTACAAACTAATAGGTAATCGGTTGCTGTGGGGATGTGCAGTAGTTCCTCCAATCCAAGGTGTTGTGTTCCATGATTTCAGTTACCCAGTCTGGAAATACTGAACAGAAAATCCAGAAGTAAACAGTTCATAAGCTTCAAGTTCAGTGATGTTCTGACCAGTGTGGTGAAACCTTGTTCCATCATGTGTTATCCTGCCTGGGTGTGACCCAGCCCTTCTGCTAGCTTATCCATACTGTGTGTCTATAAGAGAAAGAGCAAGCACATTTTCCATTACAGTATTCTTTTAAAGTCCTTTCTTATAAATAAGGTGATAAAGCTGAACAAGTAAGCAACCATTAAAATATGGCTGCTCCAAATAACTAACCCAACAGTCAAAATGTAAACTCTCTCTTCAGACATCAACACTATAGGGCCGGGAAGGTAGCTCAGTGGTGGTACTGGTCTAGGAGTTCAATCCCTAGTCCTGAGGGAGGCAGGGAGTAAAACGTTAGTTCTGCATATACACATCCTTCTACTTGGTAATATTTTATAGTGTGCCACTTTGTCTACATGCATATTGCATCCATCATCGTGTATTTAAATTAAACCTGGCATTACAATGTTTCAAATGTCTGAGCACCACTAGGCTAGTGTTTTGATCACCTGAATAAATTTCCATTTTGACTAAGTGAACGACGTTCAGGTAGTTGCCAACTTCCCTCTGTAGACATCTCCTCTAGACCTCATGGATGCCTTCTCCTTTTCTCCAGGAGTAAAAGCTGCTTACATAAATTCCGGGTTTCAGAACTAGAGAGTGGTTGCCCGTATTGTCCTTCCAGCTTCCTCCAGCTTGCCACAATGTCTTTGGCTTTTGTTTGTTTGTTTTTGTCAGTTGAGATCTGTTCCAGTTGTTTTTAATTACCTGTTCTTTTTTCCATTCCTCTCTCAAGGAATCTTTGAATTTTCCCAAATAACCTTTATCCCCTGGAGTCTTCCATCCATGTTCCTTCTTCTTTCTTCAAGGCTAGCTGTAAGTAGGCTTCTCTGCGTTTTCCAATAGGTTTTGGAATCATCATTTGCTCCGTTAGCAAAAGCAGTTTTGCTTCATTCAGACCCACAGGGAAATGCCCATTCTTGTTGACTATAAGGTAATGAGAGAGAAGATTCTCAGAACCACAATGTTAGCTCTTCCTGTAACCAGACCTTACCAACTTCCTTGAGTTCTGCTCCACCCAGTGTAGCCAGCAAATCACATGACTCCTTCTTCTGGGAAGCTGTAGTAGGTACAGTAATAAGAATGTGTTCTGTTACTAGACCACTCTCAGTTATCTGGTGCTCTCATCCATGTGGTTTAATTTTCTTACAAATTAGACTGGACTAGCTTTTTAAAAAGTAGTAAATTTTGATATGGTTTCAGAGAGTTAGAATTCATGATAGCGGAGCAAAGGCATGGTGGCAGGAGCAGCCAAGAGCTTACATCATGATCCACAAGTAGGGGACATATTGTGTATAACTTATAAAGTATAGAGCACGATAGGTTTGTACATGAAGACTCCTAGTCTGTACACACAGCTTGGCCATAATCCACAGTTTGGCGAATATATTCCCAATGGTAAATGGAGACAAATGTAGCTGCTTTTCACCTTCTCATCTTATAGAACAATAAGAGATCTTTACAAGCCTCTGTATCTCTAACAAGCTGAAGATAAATGCACTGTGTGCCTATAACGCCAACTAGATACAATGTGGATTATCAGTTTCTCCCTCCTGTTTATTTGCTGCCTCCACTCAGTGTGAGAGAGCTGGCTGGTACCATCTGCCCTCTGCACTTGATTTCACCGAGTACTTAGAGAAAGAAGTTTTCGAATGAGCACTCTATGCCCCGTGGAAAACATCTTTGTCAAATACAAAGTGCTTACATGTAGTTTCTGTTGCCTTCGGTCTTACAGACATATTTCTCAGGTTCTTTCGGTTGACATCCCTTCATCTTTCTCAGGGGATTGTTCCATACATTTATGATACAGTCAGTAGGTACCTTTGGCGTTCCATCCTGAGATCCTCAACTTCCAAAATCGTCTTGTAAAAATTGTACGCCTTGGGCTGGAGAGATGGCTCAGAGGTTAAGAGCATTGTCTGCTCTTCCAAAGGTTCTGAGTTCAATTCCCGGCAACCACATGGTGGCTCACAACCATCTGTAATGAGGTCTGGTGCTCTCTTCTGGCCTGCAGACATACATACACACAGACAGAATATTGTATGCATAATAAATAAATAAAATATTAAAAAAGAGTCATCTTCTAAAAAAATTGTACGCCTTAAGATTCACTGCTTGTGTTGTGAAGTTACAAGCGCTTCAATCAATACAAAATGTCACATATTCATCACTCTTAGAGGTTTCCCTCATGTCACACCTATCAAACCCTCCCTACACTGCCTCCCTCTGGCAACTGTGTGTCTCTCAATTCGTCTGTCCTAGAATGTCACCTACAGATGCTCCTCAACTTACAATAGGGCTCATCCCAATAGACCCAGCGTGCACTGAAAACATTGAAAGTTGAAATGCATTTAGGATACCTCATCTTGATAGCTTATAATGCCCAGGCTGCCTCAAATGTACTCTGAGCACTTACATAAGCTCCCATTTAGGCAAAATCACCCAACTGTCAATGGCCAAAGCTAAGAAATGTGTGCCTGTACGTAGCCTGTGCTTACATCCAGACCTGTAATTATTTCTGTCTCCGTCTGCGTATCTCTCGTGCTGTCTGGCCTGAGCCCAATGTCAGTGCGTTCATTCTAGCCTCTCTGCCCTGTGCATTTGTAACTCTCTGATGGGGAGAAATCTGGCTTCCACAATCGCCTCACTTATTAATTTATTTATTCAGTCCTAGGACACTTCTAATGTACCCTAAGAATAGCCAACTTACGTCTCAGTGAGGCGCAAAATGATCAGCTACATTCTGTCCTCAGGTTAGGCCAGTCTTCAGATACTGGGCAATCCTCTGGTACAGGTCCATCCTAGGGTACAGTCCAATCCTCAGTTATAGGTCAGTCCTTGAGTACAAATCATTTTGTCTTTAGTGCTACCTCACTTTAGGTCAGCCCCTTCTACCCCCAACCCTTCAGTTTTGTCAGGCAATACATTTCTAACATATTTGTTACAGATAACATTCTGTTAAGGCATCCTAGTTTATTTTTTAAAGGAAGGAAAAAGCATTGTATATATTAAAGCTCACTCTTCAGCATGAATTTTCATGGGTTCTGACAAATGCGTGCAGTCACATATCATGCCCAATTTCAGAGAATTGCTGTCTTCATCTCTATTTGAATCTGTGGAAAACCTCAGAGCCCACAAATGCTCCACTGTGTCTTCTTTACTCAACCTTGCAAACTTCATCCACTTTTTTTGGAATAACTGGCTTCTTTTTTGTCATTGTTTCAGTGCTCTATCACTTGAGTTTATTTCTGTTTGCTCTAAGGTGGATGTGTGGGCTGCATCCCAGTTGGAACTGTTTTAAAATACTGCTGTACTGACCTGAGTTCGTGGGAGCTTCTGGACTCTGGACCAACATACAGAGCCTACATGGGACCGACCTAGGCCATCTGCATGTGTGTGACAGTTATGTAGCTTGGTCTGTTTGTAAGGCTCCTGGTAGTGAGACCAGGACCAGTCCCTGGCATTTAGCTGGCTTTTGGGAGCTTGTCCCCCATACTGGATTATCCCTCCTACCCTTGATGCAAGCTCTGTCCTGCCTCAACTTGATGTGCCTTGCTTTGTTCAAGCCCATGGGAGGTCTGCCCCTTTCTGAATGGAGCCTGTGGAGGAGTGGAAGGGGAGGAAGTAGATGGGATGGTGGGGAGACAGGGGTCCGGGGGGGGGGCAAAAGGAAAAGAGGGAGGGGAAACTGTGATAGGTAAATAAAATAAATGAAAAAATGTTAATTAAATTTTTAAAATGCTACTGTAGCCTACCATGGTGGCACACACCTTGAATTAATCTCAGCACTTGGGAGGCAGACACAAGCAGATCTTGTGTCCATCTGTCTACACAGCGAATCTAGGCTAACAGCAAAACCTTTATTCAAGCAACAAGAACAAAGTTACATTGCCATGACATAGGTTTGGATAATGGATGTAATCATGACCATCCTGTTTCTCAGCTCACACTCTTGATGCATTGGTTTCTGATAATTTTCTCTTTAGTGCTGAGTTCTACATTTTAACCAATTATTTCTCATTTGTGTGGCTCTCCTGGGTATTTACAATGAAGGATTCTGTATTAACCTTGCCCATTATCTTCCAGAGCCAACAAGCACACCATCTACCTTTACAGAAACTTTCTAAGATGGGGAACCACTGTCCTTTCAGCCAGGTAAGAAACTGAAAGCCAGGAAGGGGGAAATCACTTTGTCAGAGGGCAGTTGAGTCCTGTGTCCTGTTAGCTCTGGTCTCTGGAACCAAGAAACTGGTTTCTTTTGTAAAACCTACCTGGCCTCTAACCCAAAACGATAACCTAAAAATGTCTCTTCTCCCTCATCTACCAACCACCTTACAACACTGCCCATTTGTCAGTGTTCTGAGCCACAGGCTCAGCGTGTAGGACGTCTACCTGTCTTGGTGATGATTTTAGCCTTTGACCTGAGGTGTGGTAGTTTGAAAGGATAGAGGAGGAAAAAGAGAAGGCAAGGGAGCAGGGGAAATAGAAAGAAGGATCTGAGTCCCGGCTTCAGCTAGTATTTCACAAAGGCTAGTGGATTTCATCCTCTTCCCAACCCAAAAGGCCAAGGCTCTACCTGCCTCAGCAGCGACATCCAAGCTGCAAAGTCTGCCTTGACATGGAGGGCTGCTCCAAGGAGGTCTCCAAGTGTGCACAATGCAGACCTGGTTCAGCACTAGGTGGCTTTCACCCCATAACAACAGCACAAAAAAAAGGGGGGGCTGCTACTTTCCCAGGATTGGAGAGCCAGTAAGTAGACAAGGCTTTGGGATGGAGTCTTTTGTAATTGACAGGAGTCTGTCGGATGACAGTGGAGAAAGTGTGGACATTCTATCCTCCAGCGCCCTTTCACTGCATGGTTTGGCACTCGGAATCCTTGCTTCATCTACTATGACTCTGTTGGCTGGGAACTGGTGGGCTTTGTACGCTTATAAGGAGAAATTTAAGACAAGGAGGCTCAGACTCAGAGAGGTTAAGCTAAGACCTGAGGTTAAGACTTCTGTTAAGACAGTCTTACTATATAGTTCTGACTGGCCTGGTACTTGTTGTGTGGACCAGGTCAGCCTTGAACTCACAGATGTCTGCCTGCTTCTGCCTCCAGAGTGCTGGCATGGGTCACCACAGCCAGTTTGAAATCTCCAGACTCAAGGTCTTCCGACTCGATGCCTAGCTGTTCCCATTTCCCCCGTGCTGCAAATAAAACTGCCCTGAAGCCGCTTACTAGAGTGCTGGGACATGGCAGGCTCTCTGATGGACCAGATGGCAGGACATCTGAATCCTCAAGCATCCAGCCTGATGGGAAGTGAACTCTGAGACCTGTTGCCTCCTTGAGGGCTCAGTCCCACACAGAGGCTGTGACAGAGGAGTCTGGATACTGTGACCTTGGAATCTCCATCTGGGCTGTCAGATCAGAACCTATGTCACAGCTGGGTCCTTTGGTCACCTCTACCATCCCAGCCATCATCTTTCCACCCACAGGTGTCCTTTCCCCCCAAGGAACTAGTTTCAAATCTGAAGGGCCTTCCAGGAAGTAATGGACACACATACGGAGGCACATACATGCCACGTGGCCCATAGTACCTTACTAGAAATAAATTTTGATCATTTTCAAATAATTTCAGGCTTTAAGCTGAAAATCAGAGGCGCTTCAATGCTATCATTAGAGTAGCTTCTCTTGTTCATGTTTCCTTGCACAGAAAGCGATTCGGTATGAGATGGAAAGTACATAGAGGAATTTGCCTTGGATGTCAAGAGGAAGCATCACCAAGACCTGCTATCTCTGTGGGTATGTCATATGTTCCCCCCCCCCCATCCAGATGTGTTCACAGTCCCCTAAAGTACAAACTGCTGTAGAGACTACAGCTCAGAGCAGCAGGCATCTTGATATGCGAACTCCAGGCTTGCAAGTCTGAAAAGCTGAAAGGTTATGATCCAAACACAGAATCCTCAGTGCCTTCACAGTCCCCAAGACCTGTGTTTTCCAGCCTCATCACCAGGCAGTACTCGGTGATAGTCTCTGGATTTGGGGGACAGCCAATCAGCTCAATTCCATGAAGCCACATCAGGGGGAAGGCGAAGCAACCATCCTGGCTTGTCTGCACTTGAGGATTGAAGGTTTTACTTCTCTGGAGCTCACAATCGTTGGCCACAGTAGCTAGAACAGGATCCAGCTCACATCAAAGAAGCCGCATTTATTTACTTGGCAAATACACTACGCTTAGTCAGTCAACAAGGCCAACTTATGGCTTGGCTCCTTGTGGAAGTATGGCAGTCCTAGTGAAACAAATAGGAGAATCAGGCTTGTCTGCAATCCAGCTCACACTTCTTATAAACGAAATACAGAAAGTGCTTTTGAAAACACAGAACCTTCAGCAAAATGCTTTGCAGTCTAACTTGGGATTCCCGCTTTCCAATGGCCTGACTATCACTAAGTCCACAGAGACAAACTTCCAAATCTGAGGCCTCTTCTCTGTCATCTTCCTACGAGATCCAGGAGTCACACAGGAAATCCGAAGGAACAAATCCATCACTAGATTAGTAGAATGCACAAGGGAATTTTGCAAGGCTGAAGCATTAAAACCTAGTGTAAATCAGCTCATTTACATATACTAGCAATAAGCAACTAGAAATATTGGTTTAAAAATGATGTTTATTGTAGCGTTAAAACTCATCTAAAATGTAGCTAGGAATAGACCTAACTAATGTGTAAGAGAGCTCACTCCGACACCATGGAATCTTCAACTTTGGTGTTGATTCAGGCAGAGATATCTGGGCCTCTAAGGCAGGGGACTGGAGCGGGGCTGAAGAAATTGCAAATCTAACAATTTCCCAGGTAACAGAGATTGTTGGCTTGTGGGTTCCACCTTCGGTTCTCCAGACATGGCACTATCCTGGCTCCAACTCTGCTGGTCCTCATTGTCCTTCATCTTCCCAGCTCTTCTATCAATCCCTTAGCTTTAGAGACTCTGTATATCCTGCCCTGAGTTCTCAACTCTGGTCTTCAAACTCACTGTATCTCTGTCTGTCCTTCTGCCCTTCTGTCTCCCTGTATCTCTATCTTTCTGCACACCCTCCTTATATATGTATTTCCACACCCGTGTGCCCAAATGCTTCCTACCAAGTCAGGCCTCTCCTAGGAGCTCTATGTAGCAATATCTCCACCTACCTCCCAGGCTCCTCCTGGGATGCTCTGCAGTCTCTTCAGACCACACTATCCTTAAGCCTCCTTCTCCCTAAGTCTCACTGTCCTTAGTTTGTTTAAAGCAACCTGCCCATCCATCTTGTCCTCCAAACAAAAAAACTGAGACAGCTCCTCTGACAACGCCATCTTCCCCAGTTCCCCCTGTCCTTCCTAAAGGATCTGCCTATGTGGGCAGCAGGAGTCAGGCTGATCACCCCAACCCCTGCACAGATGTTTTTCTCATTATGAAAGTGCTTGTTACTCATAACTCTCAGAACCCACACAGGAATCCCCTTAAGATACACACACACTAGCAACTTTATCACCAATAAAGGCACAGTGATGAATTCACCTTGGGCTGAGCCAGACTACGGCTTCAATTTTCTCTTCTCTCCTTTATCTCTAAGTAAGAGCTGGAGAGTGTGGGGATTGTGGACCTCCCTGGCATGCACAATGTGGGTGCAGAAATCCTAACCCTGAGCCTACCGTGTGTGAGGGGGCTGTGATCTGTTTGGAAAGCTGGACAGTGCCTGCCCAGCAGCTCTACTTTGCACTAATCCCCCAACCTGAAAACGTTTTCCTCATCCAGGAGCAGGAAGGGGGTAGAGAGAAGATGGGAAATGCCTCTGATTCTGTCCTGCCAGAGAGATGCATAGACATGTCCTCTGTCCCTGGAAATAGGAGAAAGGAAAAGCTGATATGCACTTTACTCAGGACGAGACCACTATGTCCTTGAATGAGTCACAGTGCTGACACTTTGAGCCTCAGTTTCCCCATCCATTAGTAAAAGCCCCTAGGACAAAGGAAGGCTGAGAAGGGCCTTCTGTGCTTTCAGATTTGATTAAGTCCTATGAATATGGAAAGGCTGCGCTGCTACAGGTTTTCCAGTTGAGAGCCTGCAGGTAATTTGTCATTTAATTACTCCATGAAAAGTTGGCAGCCTGGCCTTCTCTGGAGGCCCGAAGGATGCTCCTGCAAAGATCAATGTGGCTTGCATCCTACACGGCTGAAAAATGAAGGAAGCCAGAAGACCACACAGTGCAGTTCTAAAGACACAGAAGAGAAGACTTGGGTTAGGGTTATAGCTGAGCAGTAGAGTGCTTGCCTGGAATGCTCCAAGTACTGGTTTGATACCCAGAACCACAATTAAACACACACAGGCATACAAGGACACTGTGTATATTAAGAGGATCTGAGTGGTCCAACAATGGATATCTCACACTGCACGGGGCAAGATTTCTGTATTTGCTCAGTCTAAGAGGCTAGACGTCTCAGCTGTCCCATTCTGGAATGAAAGACCTCCAGGATTTTTAGAGAACTGCTGGTCTTTGGTCTATGTTAGAAGCCCAAAGATACTGGTTCTAATTTCAACAGAGTAATGTAGCAGAGGCAGCAACAGAATAGATGAACTTACCAGCAAGAGTGAAGCCAAGCAGACTAAATACAGTTCTCTTCCTCCCTCTTCCTTATATCTAGACTGTCACTAGAAGGCGCTGCCCATGTTTAGGTTGGGTCTTCCTACTCCAAACAATCTAACCAATTAAATCATTCCTGAGCATTCCCAGGATCTTTTGTTTTAGCTGATTCCAGATCTAGTTAAGTTGATAACCAAGATTAGTCATTGTGTCCTATATTTATTGAGTACATGCCAGAATACATGAGTACAGGGTAGCTAGAATCTATACAGTACAGCCTGGTCAAAACATGGCAAAGAAATTAATTCATGGATATAACCAACTCTAAACATAAAACACAGAAAGTAATCAGGATCCAGTGAAATAAAGGAGGGGGAAAAGTACAGTATAGGATCAGGCCAGAAGGACAGGGCAAGTACAACTAGTCAGGAATAGAGCATGGGAGACCTTCTGGAGAAGGCTGTATATTTGCCTTGTTTCTACAGGGTAGAAGGTTCTAGACCTACAGTGAAGGGAGGTTCTAGGACGATTGAATGGCATGAGACAAAACAGAAGATGGAGCTATGAGACAAGAACTTACTGTATTTTACTGGACCCAAAGACACAAATGAGAAGAGATACAATGTTTCCAAGACAGGATAAGGTCAACACTAAAAATTTCCCTTGTTTCCAATCCCGGTCAGTTTTCCTTACTCCCCAGTGACCTCTGTTCTGATTTCTACCTGTTCTGGAATTTCATCTAAACAAGATCCCCTCGCCTGCACCCTTCCTTCTGTTTTTGGCTTCCTGTCTTCAGCATGTGATTTGGGGTGACCCATCTATGTTACAGCACATGCCAGCAAGCCTCAATTCTCTGCATTATTACTGATTTCTTACCGTTTGGCTCCCTTGGAGTTTATCCATTTTTTCTGAACTTCTAGGTGGTTTCTCTGTTTTGACTATGGTGAGAAAGCCATGGCAGCTCCTGTTTCTAACTAGAACTTTCTCTGTGCCTCGGAAGTAACTCGACAGACACGCATTTTAGAAAGCAGCTCTCACTATTTAAGGACTCCTCTTATTCCAGGCACCAGTGACTAAACCTTGGAAAAATGTCAAAACAACTCTAAAATTAGGTCTCTTTGCAACCTGCACGTCCAGCTGTTAGGCTCAGTGCTCACCCCCACCATGAAACTCACTCCATGAATATTCAAATATTGGTATTTCCTCCTTGAAGCCTGTCTCAGTCCTAACTCCCATCCCCTCCTGCGTGTAAGACTGGCTAGCTCAAGTGAATCTCATTGGTGCCAAGTGGACTCTACATTCTGGTGAATGAGCCAATATGAGGGAGAAAAGGCTTCCTTTGCCAGTCTACAGACCTGACTTCATGCCTTGTGCTCATTGGCTTCTTTCCCAAGCCCTTAGTGGTTGTCTGTCTTGAAAATGGAGGCTCATAAGCAGAAATCTAAGACACAGTTTTGCCAGTTTTGTCCAAGAATCTTGTGGTCAAGTTCGGATCTTCTGTCCCTTGTCCAAACATCATCTAAGTAGTCCATCTCTGGTTGCTGTTCTGATGTTGATCCTGTCCCCTCCCATTTTAATAGTCACTAATTTGATAACTCTTAAAACTTAACCACAGAACTTGACCCTACCCAAAATTCATCTCTTGCAGAAGAAAAAGGTCAGGTGGTTGGAGTAAGGTTCTATGAGATGTCAGCCTGGTAAGGGGACCCTTCATGGAGCTTTGAGGAGAGATCTCCACGCAGCTCTAATAATTTTTGGCCCCATTGCAATCTTCAGAGTGAGTCAGAAGTCACCAAGAATCCCCTGCTCCCAGGCTGGAGATTGTTCTAGAATTCTATATTCCCTAAGTCCAGATAGAAATGGAGAAAGGTCGTAAACCTTGGGCCCAGCTGCTCTGTGTTATTCTTGCAGCATGAGAGCCTCTGATTCTGATCCAGAACACCGACATACAGATGCTTGAAGAGTTAACTCAAGCCCTGGCCCCAGACTGAGAGAGTGGAGGGGCCTGCGCTCATCCAACCCTGACATCGGTGCAGCCATGTGTAGATGACTAAGTCATGGGCTGCTGAGCCTCTCTTGAGGCCAGAGCTGGAGTTCTAGTCCCCACCCACATCTTCCCAAACATTTTCCTTGTTTAACTACCCTTCCAAAAGAGAGATGGAGAAAGAGGAGGCGGGGAAACATACAGGATTTTCTGGAAGATCTACCACTATGCTACAGTTGTATATAGAGCGTAATCTGTCCTGGGCCAAGAGAAGCTGGATTCTATATGCCCCCACCTCCTGACAGGAATGTTCCTGCTGCATCTTCCCTACTCCTCTCACTTTTATCCCTTTTCATTTTACAGACTGGGACAATTTAAGGTGGCAAGGGTGGCTTCTTCTTCTTCATTGTTGTCATAAATTTGTCTCCAATTACAAAAACTCTGTTTGGGGTTGACGATTTACCTGATAACCTGGGTATGTCCCAGCCCTTCCTGTCCTGGCCCCATGTTGTTCTGCATAATGCAGTAGACTGGGTAATACACAATGGGGCTGGATGCATGACTGTGGAGTGCCCAACCTTTGCAAAGGATCTTCATGGAAGAAAAAGCTGGACTGACAGGCCAGTGGGTAGTGCATGGGGGGGGGTGAATGTACTCAAAGAAATAGATTCCAGACAGGAAAGATCCAGTTCAATTGAAGTCCACCCCTCCTTGGTCTCAAAAAGAATCCTTACTCGGGCCAGACCAAGCCTTGAGCCAGTGGGCCTGAGAGCGCAGCTCCCAGGGATGCGGGCTCTCATTAGTAGTGGAGCCTCGTGCTCTCTTCAGTCTGCCCAGCCCTGGCTCTCCCTGTGGGCCAAGTCATATCTATGACTTCCCAGTGTCTGCCTCCCAAGGTAATTTTATTTTATCCTTTAAGTGAACCTTGTCATGCATTAGAGTCAGGAAATTATACCCTTCGCTGAGCAGCCTCTGTGCTGAAAGGAAGCCAGGTAATGTGATGCTCTGAGCCAAGAGTGGCATTAATGCCGCCGCTCATGAGGACCACATGAAGGCTGATTGCAGCTACCCAGACCGTCCCTGCTCTGCCTGCTGGGGTCTCCATTAGCCCTCAGCAGAAAGCTTTGCTTTCCGTATTCAGGTTTCTCATCATCATGAGAGGGGCCGTTGTGGGGATCCCTCAAAGCTACAGAGGAAGTTGCTTGAGTTAGACAGCCATGAGCAATGGAAACTTCAGGGTCAGCTCCTGGTGACCCTGTGGGGCTCCCATGTGGGGCTGCTCCTTAGGAGAGCTAGGCAGTCCCTGGCCAACCAGACTGCCAAAGGCATTGCACCTGCTGATGGTCTGTGTTTAGACGTCAGTGCTAAATGGGGACTTGTGTCTGATAGTGATGGGGGTTCTGTTCAAGTCTTTGATCTTCCAGAGTAGTCTAAAGTATGTGGACAAACTGTGTAAGGCAGGAAGATAGGAAGGAAGGGAGGAATGGACGAGTGAATAAAGTTGGCACTCTATGGACAGAAAGGTTACTGTCCTGGGGATATTGAATTGGGGATAAGAAAGCCAATGTTTCTGAGCTACAGCCAGCCCATTCCACAACGCAGCTACAATAGAATCTGATTTTACATTTAGAAAAAACTGAAAGAACCTTGTGACCATCCTGGGGATTACGCTGACTCTAGATTCACAGTTCCAAGGGCTCTGTTTATCTCAAGTCTACATGTTTGCTTTCAAAAGAGACCCAATGGCTCTCAGATCCAAGATCTAGAGGCTGAAAAAGGTAGTGTCAGAGAAATCACTTCATCTAGCCCCCATCATTGTTCATGAAGGGCAACTGAGGCCAAGAACATGGCAGAAATTTATGCTATCTGTGTGTGTGTGTGTGTGCTCACACATGCACACAAACAAATTATATATGTGCATGTATGTAGGTATGTATGTATGTATATCCACTGAGTTTAACCAGGGACATCCACATGGGTATGGAACTATTCACCAAAGTGTGAAGGTTTCACCAGATGAAGATACTGACTCCCACTCCCAACATCTACCAGTAGACAATAATTCCTCAGAGAAGGCTAGGGACCCATCCATCTACCCTTCTCTGAGACAAGATCTCTCACTGACCCTGGAATTTGAAATTTCAGCTGATCATGAAGCCTTCAAGATCCTCCAGTTCCCATTCGTCTCCCCCATTAGTGGAGTTATAGGCACACAGCTCATGGCCAGTTTTTACATGAGCAGGGTCCAAGCTCAGGTCCTCATGTTTGAACAGCAAACGTATTATGCGCTGAACCATCACCCCTGACTATGTTTATGATTTGGGAGGGGAGAAGGAGAAGCAAGAGAATCGGTAGTTCAAGGTTAGCCTCAGTTACACAAAGTTCCAGGTTTGAGAGTTCTGGGCTATATGAGACCCTGCTTCAAGAACAGCAACAACTGCTTTATTAAAATTCAAATTATGTTCATAGAAAATGTACAAATTTCAGATGGACACTTTGATATAATTTTTCACCACACATCCATTTAAGATCTGTTGAGATTAACAAGGGTATCATTGTTGGCCCCAAACCCACCCAGCCAGTCTTCCTCAGGGGTGACCATTATCTTGACTGCACCATGGGTTAGCTTTGTGCTCCTTGAGTTTGGTATAGGCAGGTATGGCAGGTCTGCACCCTCCTATGTCTGGCTTGCTGGTTTTCACTGCACTTCAGCCTTTCACTCTGTGAAAAGACTGTCACTCATTAACCCACTCTTTCCTAGTGGACGGTGGGCTATTTGAGACTTTCCCCATGCTATGACTATAGCATTGCTGTGGAGAGCCCCAGGGATGTCTTTCATAACCGAATGTTTCTGCTGATCCTACATTAGAGTGGAATGCCTGGGGAAAGGCATGCATCTTTCTAATATCGGGTAAAGTTATTTTCCAAAGTGGGTGTACCAAATGTAATCCCACAAGCAACAAAAAGACGGCACTTTCCACATCTTTGTCAGAACTGAAAATGGTTTCGTTTTAGACAGCCTCGCAGATCTCATTGTGGTTTTACGTGTGTCCCCTATTCCCAATGATTTTGAGCATAATTGTTGCAGCATATTGGCCATTTAAATGCTGTTACAGTGTTTTGCCTCATTCTGTGTGTTTTTCTCTTCCTTATTCCTAGACGCCCTAAGCATATTCTGCACTGGTCTCTCGTCAGCTGCACGTGCTGATAGTCTTCCCCACACTGTCTTGCCACTGTCTTTCACTCTCTTGTGGTTATCAACTGATAGCTAGCATTGTTCAGGTGGCCTGTCACTTTCTTTCTAGTTTAGTTTCAGTTCCCTTTATCGCCTCCTAGAAACTTTATCAGTAAGTAGATCCTTGTATTTAGAGACGAAAATCAGCTGGCAGGTTTTGTGTGGTGTGAGTTAGGGCGAAGATCAGCATTCGTCTTCCCTGTGTGGTTAGTAAGAAGACCTCTGCTCCACGACTGTGCAGCATTTTGTCATGAAGCACTTTTACACATATACATACATATTCATACACATGCATACACACATGTGTACACACACACACATATACACACCCTGTAGGTAGCTCCTCCCGAGTCTAGCTTCTCATCTGTGCATTAATTGCTGCAGTTTTATCGTGTCTCAATATCTGGAAACGACTGTCGTGGATGTTCTTAAGTCTTTTCACGTCATGGAAACTTTAGAATGATGAATCTCTACATTCTGGAGTTTTCTGCCAGTGTTACTTTAAACATATAGATTAATTTGGGAAGAACTGACATCTTAATATGTTTTATCATCTGGTCCATAAACATGGTATAGCTCTGTGTTTGCTTATAGCTTCTTTGAATCGCCTCTTTACCATCTAAGGTTTTCCTTATAGCTTCCTGTTACATTTATTTCTAAGTATTTGATTTTTTTATGATACTGTAAAAGGTACATGTGAACTTTTTTCCTTGTTTGTTGCTACTGAATAAAACATAGCTGACTTTACTGGTCCGATGTTCAGTGGCCTAGCTAAACTTGAGTATTTACTCTATCATTTCCCTATGGAGTTTCTTGCGTTTATATTTGTTTTCTTAATTAGTGAAACTGACAGCTCAGTGTTTTCTCTCTGACTCTAGACACTTTGAGATGGCCTTATTGTATAGGTCAGGACCTATAGTGCAATGCAGAACAGAACTGCTCTCAGGAAATCCTTGCCAGCTTCAGAAAAGGCGAGTGTTCTTCCACTAAGAACAACACTTGCTCCGTGCCTTCAGAACAAGGAGGTCCTTTTCAACACTTGGCTTTCTATTTGTCTTTGATCATAAGTAGATATTAAATTTTATTTTATACACTGTCCCATTTGGTGATACAATTATGCAAGTTTTTCCTCTGTTTCATCATTGTGGCAGCTTGACCCTTGTCTTCAGTTGTTTAAAATCTGCTTTACTTCTGTTTACTTGTTAATCCTTCAAAACGGCCATTAACGTTATGACTTCATGGTTTTATGGCTGAATAAAATTCCCCTGTGTATATGCCACGTTTTCTTTATCTGGTCAAGTGTTGATGGACATCTAGGCTGGTTCCATTATCCTGAATAGGACAGCAAATGTCACGGATGAGCCTGTGGGAGTCTCTGAACGTCTTGATTATTGGTCTGAGAGTTGCACTGACTCAGTTTGAATACTGAATGCAGACCAATTCTGGGGAAACGTACTGGGTACCCACAAGAACCTGCTGGGGGAAAGACAGAGTGTATGTGAAGATAGGAGAACCATAGCAGAGGATACAGAACAATCAGGTAGTCCTAGCCTTGAAGAACCTACAGCCTGCTAGGTGCAAAGCCTTCATTTCTACCAGGCTCACACCCACCATCAGGAGCATCTACATTGCTGTGGCATCTTACCTTCTCTTGAAGACAAGCCCCGAGAAATTGCCTTCTCCGGAGTTTCAGCACGTCATCCAGGTTCCTGATCATGAGAGGAGAGCCGCTTGCCCTGAACTCTGTCCTATCTGTTCCGTACCACTGGTGCTCTCAGGTAAGGGTACAGCAGATTGACAGACCATAGCCATTTCTGTTCACGCTTAAGATACAGAGAGGAGCCACTCCTCCTTTCCTCTGCCTCCTTATTAGCTGTCACCAGAACCATGGAGGATTCATCGGACACTGTCAAGTTTCTGAAGGGTTTATGGTAGGGACATGAGGTGATAGTTTAAAGCAAGCCTGGACACAACAGAAAGTGTTATAAAGAAATATTACGAAATATATAAATGCAACATGTTCAGTCTGCATAATGTTACCTGTATGTATACGATTTCGGGGCTGAGAAATTGTTATTGGTTAATTAAATGGGAGACTCTTCCCTGGGGAAAACTCCTTCTCTCTTCCTCTCCCTCTCCCCTGCTCAGCATCTTTAGCTCCCTGTATCTTTCCACGCCCTCCAATGGTCCTGGACCCTTAGGTTCAGGAGTTATGACATAGGTGTACTGGTTGGGGCTGAGCTGCTTTCTGAATTTTGATGAACTGTTTTTTTTTTGTAATGGTCTCTGTCTGTCATAACAACAATTAAATAAAAGGAGGTCATGAATTTGAGACAGAGTGGGAAGGGGTTTATATGAAAGGCATTTGAAGGAGGAAAGGAAGGGGAAAAATATGTAATTATATTTTAATTTCTAAAGATAAAAAATGAAAGAGCTTTTAAACGTTAAGAGATTTGCTCTATCTTTAAAATAAAAGTATATAATGAGAGGAGAGAGAGAGAGAGAGAGAGAAGAGAGAGAGAGAGAGAGAAATTGCAGTTCAGGGAGGAGCCTGAAGTTTAGGAAGGTAGAAAAAGAGGTCACAGAGCAGAACGCTAACACAGATTGTAAAGTGACAGGAAAGTTTTTTCAAGTTGGAAAAAAAAATGTAAAGAGCATGTCCCAACATGTGTTCCAGGAAACCTTATATCACTTAGCACAAAGAAGTTGGTAGGGAAGTCTCCAGGAATTACTTGGTGTCACTGTGGCCCACATGATGGTCCAGGATGGAGACACATGGAATTTGATAGCTTTGGAAAACTGTTGTGGGAGTTTAGCAGAGACTGGCAAATGCCATCCTGAAGGTGGCACAGGCTACTAGAACTTGGAGCAGAAATAGCAGGCTCAGGGCTTACCTCTCTGAAGCCCCAGTATGGTGGGGTGGGGTGCTCAGGCACTTGAAGGAGCCTCAGCTGGTGGGAGGGCACTTTGTAAGTGATCTTAGTACACTAACTACATCACTTATCAGGAGAAACGGTGCCGCCTCTGCCTGCATGCTGAGACTCTGTGGGTTTGAGTCCCCTATGTCTCCCAAATGGAACTTAACAGAGCTGCAATTATTTTTAATATCCTAAATTGGTTTCTTTTCTTTAGGAAAATGGCTCTTGAATCAATTCATTTCTATCATGGAGAAGCAATTAGACATCTGATTGGAAGAACAGTTGAGAGAGAGATGGCTGCCCCCTGGATTCTGCCACTGTGATCCAATTAAACCAATATCTATCAAGGTCCCAACATGAATACAGTTGGAGCAGGGAGCTCCAGTCCCCGAGTGTGAGGAACCCCTCTGTGCCATATATACAGCAGGGAGCTGGGAGTGAGCCAAGGAGCTGGTCCACAGCCTTGGGTCCAGAAAGGCTAAGTTCACAGATGGGGGCTCTGAGGAAGAGGTCTGGGAGAAATTGGCATTGAAGAGAGAATAAGAGCTGGGCCATGGGTGCCCAGACCTGGGCAGCATGCTCTGAAGGGCGGTGGGAGGGGGAGGAGACTTCCACTCAAAGAGAAGAGCTTGGCCAAATCTCAGGGGTGCAGCCAGGCACAATGGCTCAGATATGACTCAACACTTGGTGGGCTGAGACAGGAGATTGCCATGAGTTTGGGGATACAGTATGAAAACCTGTCTCAAAAAAATGAAATAAATCCAAACAAACAAAAAGACCCAAGGGTGTTACTGTGTAAAGGAAAAACGTGTGCTCAGGAAAATGCAGGAAATGGTGTGGGGTGCAGTCTTTCACGTTGCACAAATTTGTTTGTGAAAATGCCTGTCACCAGACTCTTACGCATTTAGTTCTTATGACAAACTCATACACACAAAGTGCATGGCATAGGATTCACACAGCCTGAAATCAGCTTATTATCCTCATCACCATTGCTATTACTATTGTGTGTGTGCATGATGTATGGGTGTCTGTATGTATGTGTGTGTGTGTGTATGTGCAGGTGTATGCGCATGCGTATGGAGGTCAAAGGACACATTTGCAGAATCATCTGTCCTTTCACCTTTATGTGTGTTCTAGGGATCGAACTCAGGTCACCATGTTTGAGCAGCAGCCCCCTTTACCCACCGAGCCATCTCCCCTCCTCTGACTTTTAAAAGTCACCTTGTGATTGCTATGAGACATAACCTGCAACACAAGGACAATTCAGAGTCTCTTGTGGCTTTCTAAGGGCTAGAGAAGGCAGGAGCAAGTCTCAGGGCAGAGGGTGGTGAGAAAGACCAGTTTCCAGCCGTAGTTTAGAATTAGAGTTGAATGGGTTTGCTCATGGCCTGAGTATAAGATATATGAAGAAGAAATGTCAAGAAAGACAACAAAATTTGGTCAGAGAATCTGGAGGATGCTGCTGTCATTGGCTGAACTCAGAATGACACACAGGCTTGAGGCACATCATGGCGGGCACATACTGGGACGCCGATTAACCATAGAAGTTGTCCTGTTTGTCTCACTGTGCCTCTGCTAGTTCATGTGTCCATCAGTATTGCCAACATGACGCTCTCCTACATCAGGTTGCCTTGTCCTTCCAGCCTCCCGTGCTCACAGGCCACACTCGCCGTGGATCCGCCTCCAGCTGCCACAGTCAGGCAAGTGGTCTATCTCCCACAGACTTCATTGGTTCTCAACAGTCCTGCCTCACCAATGTCTCCGTTTTCTGAAATCTGCTTGTGTCTCACAGCAAACCTAATTTATCAGTGACATGAGGACTGGAACACATGTGGGTGTTAAGGTTAAGGACTGCAGAATCGCATAGGTACCATTTGGAAACCAGATGTGCTTCTTAGACAGTCGATTAAACTCCTGTTCTCACTCAAATCCCCTGTGCAAAGGGAGGGATTGCCTTTGTTCCCTTTGTTCTGCTGTGCTAGGGTATCAGAGGCCAGTTAACACAGACTACACAAGTATATTCTCTCACAGTTTTGAAGGTGGAAAATCCAAGACCAAGGTACTGGTGTCTGGGAATGGCCTTTTATGCACACTCAGGTGCAGAAGGCGGAAAAGAATGACGCAGCCACCACGAGCCCTTTTATAGTCATGCTGACCCACACCTGAGGCCAGAGTCTCACAGGACCATAAGGTTCCACCTCCCAACATCCTTAGAGTCCTCTGTGTTGAAGGCTTGGTTTTGGGCCTGAGAAGTAGTGGAATCTTTAGGAGGTTGTAGCAACTAATTTTAGTTGTCAACTTAACCCAATCTAGAATCATCTGTGTAGAGTCTTGTGGCTCATGTCTGTGGGGGACTGTCTTGATTATGTTCATTGCTGTGGAAAGGCCCAACCCACTGTAGGCTGCACCATCCCCTAGGCAGGGGAGCCCATGCCGAGTAAGTAGAGGGAGGGAACTGAGTACTGACAAGCACACGTACATTCGTTTTGTCTTGTTTTTGACTCTGGGTGCAAAGTTTGACCTCCCTTCTGACAACGTTTGTAACCTGGTGCGATCTAAACCAAACCCTTTCCCCCCTAAGGTGTTTTTGGTTGGGGTGTTTTACCATGGTGATAGAAATGAAACTAGGACAGGCCTAGCGGAAGGAAGTCATGTCACGTAGGCACACCGACACTGGGGCTGAGGACCCTGACCCTTCCTGTCTCTTTTTACTTAGTGGCCTCTATGGGATGAATGACTTTGTTCCACATATGCTTCTTGCCTTGGTGACTTGCCTCACTTCAGTCCCCCAAACAGAAGCGCCAACAACTGCAGATAGAAACTTTCAAAAACCATTAAGACCATATAAATATTTCTTTTGTTTAGATGTCTTACGTATTTTGTCAGAGCAATTGAACACTGATCATTACACAGTTGTGTTGCTAATTAAGTTTCCATACATGAGTTTAGGAGTGAATTCAAACTGTAACAGGGCTTATAATGCTAGCTTTTCCCTAGGGTTATCATAAGGAGTAAGCAAGCCATACACAAGAAGTGTATGGTATTGGATTGGTGTGTATCAGTGCCCCAGTTTATGCTAACATGGCTTTTGTCATCATTGTCCTTGTCGTTGTCCTCATCATCATCATTATCAGCATCCTCATTTTCATAATCATCAACATTGTATTCTTTAGGCAGACTCCTGAGGGTCCAGTTTAAGCAGGGGGCGTGGTTAGAGCCAGGGAGGAGGCTGGGTAACTATATAAGTGAGAATGTGCTGTCAGAGCTAAGGCAGGAGGCAGTCAGATGGCATAGGGGGCTGTTCTTGGGGTTGAACAGGATTGGTAACATTGGTCATACGTGGTGGGAAAAGGCAGAAATTTTGAACAATCTAGCAACTTGAAAACTTCGAACAGCTTTGTTCCTTCCTTTGGTCAAAGTTGGTGCTGAGATGTCCCTGCTGCAGGCTCCATGAGGCCTGACCTTTCAGCAGTGTTTACAGTATGGACCAGCTAAGCTTAGGCCCTCAGAGACCAGGATAGGAGGACAAAGGGACACCCCTTTAATCGAGTGAGTTGTTCCCAAATACTGTCCATCATAAATGAAGAAATTGCTCACTTAGGTGCTAACTTGGGGCCTTTGCTGAGAAGAAACCCCTAAATAGAAGTGCAGTCAATGTGCCAGCTCACTTCCCTCAGTACTGAGTCTAGACTGAGTGTCTCCATCTTCACAGTTGCAAGAAGATGTCCCCACCATGAGCCACCTATGGAGCATGTGATGCTGCTCTCCCAGTAGCTCCTGTCCTAGGACCTTCCAGAGCGCCTGTCTTAGTGGAGGGATCCACTTCATTCTCTTCAGATGTCTAGTTGTCTACCTGACTTGACTTAACTTTCAGCAGTAGAAAGCTATGTCTCCTGTAAAGGCTCTGAACTTAGGAGTGAATGGGGCTTGGTTTAGGGTTGGGGGTTAAAACTGGGATTAGAGTTAGAATCAAGGCTTAGGGTTATAGAGCTAGGGCTTAGGGTTAGGGTTAATCTTGGGGCTGGGGATTAGGATTCATGCCTGCCTGGCCATTTTCCCTGGGGCAGGTTATTTCATTATTGTTGGTACAAAAGAATATGACAAAATTAACTGAAGTGTGAAAGAGTTTATTTCGGTTCTGTGGCAGGGCTGACCTGAGCCAGGCCTGGTTTTCCTGCCATTTCTCTGGTGGGCCAGGCCAGCCACTAGTGGTCTTCTTATTATCAAGTAGCATGACCCTCACAACACTCCCATGCACTTTGTAGCTTTTAATGAACTCCAATAATCATTCTGTCATCTAAAACTTGAAAGAGACACAACAAGGAATTAATTAGTAAAGTCAGTTCATTCGTTCAATCACGGAGCACTTGTAAGACCCAAGCTGGTCCATGGGCTCTTAGCTCAGTATTGTTAGCTTGGTCATACTTGGGAACCCTACAACCAAAGAGGAAGAGGCTTCACCTACCATCCACTGCTAAAACAACCCAGAAGGGCTTCAGTCACTTAAGCACTCATCTCTGCTCAGAGCTAAGCCATCAGCTGCAGGGCCAGTGTGTCAAGTCTCTGTGTCAGGGTCCCATAGTCTCCTGATCCTCCTGGGCCAGTGGGTGCAGCAGCTTAAAGGAGTCTGGGAGAGGGTACCGAGTGAGCCACAGGAAGAGGTTGGGGCTGGCCCTGCTTATATGTGCTGTTGTTATTACACCCCCTACTTTGATTTGTTCCAGAACCATAGGTGGTCCATATCTGTTCTCCTCAGCCAGTAAGTGGCCAGTGGACGTTACCCCTTTGGCACAGAAGGTGTCATGATCTGGTAGATAGTAGCAGCAGTTGTGGGTTGCAGCAGAGAAGAAAGGTTGGCTTTGAAAAGCATCCTAGCCTCCCGTCAGCTTTCATCCTGATTTGAGGACAGGTCTCTGCTGCACACAGGAAAGATTTCGCTCCAAGATACAATAAAACCACATTTAAAAATTCATCCAACTTCGGGGCATCGGAAAGCTGAAGGAAAGAGAACTTTCTGATAAAGTAACAATAATCCAGTTTAGAAGTCAGTTGCCATGGTTACCTCCAAAGTCTCTGGGGCTGTTTTTCATTTGGTAAGAGGTATTAGATATTTTTCCAAGGTGAGCTGAGTGGACCATGGTGGTTCGAGGAACATGGTGCGTCCAAGACCCGGGTCATATGGCCCTGTGCCAGCTAGAGTCAGTGCCCAAAGGACAGGCCACTCCAGGTACAGTTTGATGCTTCAGAGGGAGCACTTTCTACCTGCAAGTTGAAGGAACCATGGCAAACTGACTTCAGATGCCAATGGCAGTCATTCAGGGTCCACAGCCAGCTGCAGAGGAGTTCTGGACAGACCATTGCCAGGTAGATGTTTTGTGTGTCCATTTCCTTAATAATAGCCTCGTGAGAGAGGTAACATGTCTATGTTGCAGGTGACACACTGAGATGGGCACCTGAGATTTTCAGCAGAGCTTACACAGAACAGTGGGACTGGTGTTCTAACCACACGACTTGTGTGTTGAAGGCTTAGTACCCAGTGCAGTGGGGTTCAGAGAGGGGATTAGGAGAAACGAATAGGTTGCAAGGGCTCCGACCTCATCACTGACGGATTAATTGCATTGCCTGTGAACTCCCCTGGACATTGGCTTGGTCCCCTTGCATGGGGTAGCTGTGTGCTAAGTTGCTCCTCCCCTGGGACCCTGAAGGAAATTGATTCAGCTCAGATGTGGGTTTGTCCACGTAATAGCACTCATCCGGAGTGGGTTTGCACTAACTAAAAAGACATCTGGCTCTATCTTGAGAGGTTTGGGCTGTTCAGCTAGGGGATGGAATACAGGCACCAGTACCACTCATCAGTCATATCTTCTAGGCAGAAGCCCAGAGCTGGCACTAAGCATGGTAAGGCATGGGGCAGCCCGCAGCACACCTGGACCTCGTGTGAGCAGTAGGACCTTCCACGGCAGTGGGCACGCTGTCATCCCACACCTCTCTAGCCACTAACCACATGTGGCAATTGAGCCTCTGAAATGTGGCCAGTTGTGACTGAAGAACTAAATTTCCAAGTTTATTTCATTTTAATTAATTTGATTTTAACCTTAAATAGCTGCAAGCAGTTGGCTGATGGCAACTGTGGGGACCAGTTCTGTTCTCAGCAGGCTGCAGAGCATCTTCCTTGGTTCCCGAGGACAAACCTCGCTTCCAACCACGGGAGTGTCTCCAGGGAAGATCTCTGTGAAGAAAAAGCATCTTTCTACGGTCTTCCTGGTCAGATAGACCCTCGTGCTAGGACTGGAATCCATCTCCCACCTTCCTCTCAGTGAACCCTCCCTCCCTGGCTTCCAGTAGACCCTTCAGAATGTGCCCCTGAACTACAGACATGAAAGAGTTGAGTTCATGATTTTTTCCCTCCCTTTAAGAGGCCTCTAACTTGCCCATTTCCTCACAGTTACCAGCTCTGCTCTACAAAGGTATGGCTGGGAAAACCTTTTGCCCTTCCTTTGGGGACAGCAAACTGTTTCTCTCCCTCTTTCAGGAGGTTTTCCCTAGAAGGAGGAAATCTGCCCCCATGCTAGCTTAATGTTGCTCCACAGGGAGAGATTGACAGCTCTGGACAGCAGCCTCTCTGACTTAAAACGCGACCAGTCCAAGAGTGAGTTCTATGTACCCAGGTAGAAGCCTTAGGCGGAGAAGAGCTGAAGAAGCTTGAATGAAAAGCATCACAGGGGCAGGAAGTGGAGCACAGAATAGGGATTTGTCAGGCAAGTGGATGGATGAAGGAAGAGAAAGCACCTTGATGGAAGGATCAGGAGGTTCGTCACATCATTCCTATTTCAGAAATTAACACAGTGAGCTCAGATGGGTTAACCCACTTACCCCAAGCAACATAGCAAGTTCACGGTAGAATTAGCATTTAAAACGGGGTCTACCAGGCTCCAAACCCTACCATCTTAAATCTGAGGCATCAGTAAAAGGATGTGTGTCACTGGGCTGGCAAAGGTGTTATAGAACACTCAATAGGTCATTTGTTCAAGAAAAGCTTCATGATTTTCTAGAGGCCAGGGCAACTAAGCTACTGGATCCCAGCATCCCTGTGGCACCAAGGCAGAGATGAGACAGAGTGACTCCCTCCCAGTTCTGCTTGGGAAACCAGCTGTGCCTCTAATTGGCTTCAGGGATAAAGATGTGGTTGGGGGATGGCTATTTATTTCACAGTGGGAAACATACATCCTGATTTGCGTGATCAAAATCCAGCCTGGCGCTCTGGGGTGCTGCTGGTGGGGGAGGTTGGGAGTTGGCAGGGACAGGCACTGGGCTGGGGAGCTGCTCAGCTTTGAAGTGTTTGCAGAGCCTCCTAATTAAAGGACAGGCCCACAAGGAAGCAAGCTGAGTAATATAGGGAATTGGAATCTGGATGGCTGCGAATCTCCATGTTGAAATTAATCCGTCTTCTGGCTCTAAGAGGATGTTCTCTGGTCTTGTCTTCTATGCATGTGGCTTTACGGCTATTATCCAATTATGCCTCTTTAGAGCTTAAATGTATGTTGTAGAGAAAACAAAGGTGACAAATGGGTGGCAAGTATCTACCAGCTACTATTCTGTGCCCTTGACAGACATCACTAATCAATCAGAGCACCATTTTCCTAGAGAAGAATTTTTGGAATGTTTTGTAGAGTAGGACTTCAGATGTGGCCTACGAGCTTTGAAGGGACAGCCTAGAGAACAGGTAGGACTCTACCCCCTTTTTAAGTGTGTGTGTGTGTGTGTGTGTGTGTGTGTGTGTGTACTGCGTATGCGTATGTATTCATATTTTCCTGCATGTAGGTCTGTGCATATTTGGGGTTACATGTACAAATGTAAGTACATACATGTGGAGAACTGAGATTGATGCCAGGAATCAGCCTCAAACTCACTTCCATATTGCTTGAGAAAGATCTCTCAATCAAACCCAGAGCTCACCTATATGACTAGTCTAGATGTCCAGCTTGCTCTGGGTCCTTCTTCGGAGGCTGGAATTACAGGTGAACCACCAGGATCTCTAGGCATTTACATGGGTTCTGGGAATTTGAACCTTGGCAAGTTCTTAAATCATTTAGCACCCAAGGGCAGGTAGATCTTTTTTAAAGTAGGCTCACTAGGCCAAAGCCATTGCGGTAATAACCTTTATGATAGTAGGAATGGTAAGAGTGGATGCGCTCACAGCCCGGGGATCAGAGGGCCTTCAGTTCACTGTGTCCCTCCCGCTGTCTCCTGTGTGCTGTCTCTTCTCTATTCTCAGCTAAGTGATGGATCAAGTCTTTCCCTGGATACCTATCAGGACAGGAAGTCACCACTAGCCTGTACCCTCTGGGGCCGTCCTCCAACAGTAGAGGCTCTGGAATGAGCTGGTCCTGAGTGCTCATCCGGGCTCACCCTCTCCTTCTGACCCTGAGGAAAGCACATCTGTCCTTTCCTATCATCTGTGTCAGGGAGAGGGGCCATGCCCCCGACAGGCGGATATGGAACACAACTGAATGGATAATCGAAAGCTCGCTGGATGCCTCGTGTACGACTTGTGTGAAAACCTAGTGAAAAGCATAGAGGTTTTGATTCTTAAAATGTGACAAAATTTGCCTTACAGAATACTGGTCCGTGGGCTACTTGGGGATGCCAAAGTATGTGTTTTTCCTCCTTCTCGTGACAGCCTGGCAGCCATTGAAGACATACGTGAAGACAGAGTATCACATTTTTTTCCAGTTCCTTCAACATTTCCAGGAATCTGCGAGGTGGCAGCCCTGCGCTGGCTCTCAACCTGTGAACCCAGTTCTTGGGGGTGCTCCAACCACATCTTGCCTGATGGGACTGCAGACGCCCTCAGCTCTCACTGTAGACACCTGCATCCTTTCACCTGTGCTTAAAATCTTTGCTTCATCCACTTAACACACAATTCACAGGAGCTGGGCGGGCGTTTTGCTATCATTTCTGCTATCTAGGTCATAATCCTAAAGATGCTGCGACCTCTCAAAATTGTGTTACCAGCTGGGGACTAAGGGGTCAGAACAGAAGTCTGTGGGTGACAGTCTTAATTTAAACCATACACTATTAGTACTTCCTACAGTGTTGCTATTTTGGTTGTTATTGCTTGGTTTGTTTGCTTTGTTTTACCTTGAAAGATTATTAAAATATTGCAGGTGAAAAAGTAAAAGAAAACCAAGAAAATAAACCAACAGAACAAACTACACATATTAAAGTCCCTAGGGAATGGAAAACAGTATACATTGGAAGTCCAGAAGGTCCCTGTAATGGGAACATAGGACGAGTAACAGGGGCGAGCTGATCCTGGAGATGAAGGCAGAGCTGGAGGGAGCGGGAGTTCCTAAGAAGGGAATTGATTCAGCCAGATTTTATTCTAGAAGGATTATTGTGCTAGATGAAGATTTGACTCGGAAGTGAAAAAGCAAAAACAAAAACAAGCAAATGTTTGCCAGGAGAGAGAGAGATGGCGTGGACCAGTGTCGAGTGTATGTGACAGAGAAGACAGATGGAAAGTTTGTTTAGAAAGCAAATTTGAAGTCAACAGGACTTAGTGGTGACTGTTTCTATGCATGAAGTGAGAAAGGAGGAAAGACATGGTTAGGGTGATTGGGTGAAGAGTGGAAAACTCTGGCCCCCAAGTCTCTCTCTCTCTCTCTCTCTCTCTCTCTCTCTCTCTCTCTCTCTCTCTCTCCCCTCCCCCTTGAATGACAACATGTTCTTTGCCCCTCTACTGGGGGTCAAGACTAACCATAAAAGACAAAAGCTGAGTCTGGGAAGATGGCTCAGGCAGTAAGTGTAAGGACCTGAGCTTACATCCTAAAGGACCTGACTTCAGATCCCCAGCACCCACAGAAAAGGCTGGGTGTGGCAGCATGCACCTGCCATCTTAGTGTCGGGAGGTGCAGACAAGAGGATCCCTGGTGCTCGCTGCAGCCAGTACAGCCCAGTCAGGGAGCCCTAGGTCCCATGAAGGACATATCTCAAAAACAAGGTGGTAAGCAATGGAGAAAGACATCTAATGTTGGCTGGTTTCCTTCTTGCCCCTGCACACATGTATGTATGTGTGCCCACATATGTGCATACCCATCACACACACACACACACACACACACACACACACACACACACACCAGGAAAAAAGAAGAACAATAGCTATTCTCAACTTCTCCCAGTTACGTCTCCCTCAGCTATGACCCTCCCTCCACGTGGGAAGCTTGCTGCAATCTGGCTTGTCCCTGCAATGGTGGGGATGTCTGCCAGTTTCAGGGTTTAGTGCTAGCAACACAGTTGCCTGAGAGGCACGATGCCACATTTTCCACCTGGTCTCTAGCAGTCATAGCCTGACATTTTGGCCTCTATTTTTACTTTTTCATTTTTCTTCCCAATTTGTTCAAAACCCAAAATGGGGGCTAAGGTACAATTATTAAGGATTTACCCACAGGTTCCAAACCTTCGGTTTACTAAGAGACATAAGCAAAACTGGGATTTAATATGTCAAATCTGTGTATGGAAAGACAGAAAAGAGCCTATGGCTGTGATTCCTATATGTTTGTCAGTCTTTTGTCAATATAAAAAAATATCTGCAATGATCAACTTAAAAAGAAGAAACACTTGTTTTGGCTCACGATTTCTGAGGTTTTGGAGGTGTTGTTGCTTTCTGGCCTGTGACAAGGTAGTAAGG
This sequence comes from Alexandromys fortis, assembly GCF_014885135.2. Lineage (NCBI taxonomy): Eukaryota > Metazoa > Chordata > Mammalia > Rodentia > Cricetidae > Alexandromys > Alexandromys fortis. Next base: position 1,965,421 of record NW_026068017.1, on the reverse strand, counting down.
ATGGAAGGAACACATAGCAGAACAAGGTGCTCACACATGGTGGTCAAGAAGCAGGAACAGGAGGATAGAGCATCCCCTCAGCTTCAAGGATGCACTCCAACATGACCAGAAAACCTCCTACTAGGGCCCATGTCTTAAATGCTTTGTCACCTCCCAGCGGTGGCTTGGGCTGCAGATGAAGCCTGTAGTGAAAACATGGGTCTCTGAGGACATTCAGAATTCAGCTACAGCAATCTGAAGAGCATGTTGTCCTTGGTTTCTAAAAGTTTGACTTAGACTAGTTGTGCTCTGCAGTTTTGTGATATTCTTTAATGGTTCTTGCATTAAAGACCGGAAGGTTGTGACTTAGGCCATGTTAAACATTGATTTTAGAAGATATTTGTAGCTTTTGACCTTTGCTGCAAAAACTGGGGACTCTGAGCAGCCCACCTCAACAAATAGCATCTCATGTGCAACCCTGTGTCCGAACAAGCTGAATGAAGAACAAAGACAAAGGTCTATGCATCTTGCACTATTGCACTGAGCCAAGTTGTATGACCTCATTTAGGTATGCCGACTGCCTTCAGCCAGCTCTCTCCTGAGAGGACATGAGACAGAGAGGGACCGGAGAGTGTCTTAGAAAACCAGGAGAGGGTAGAGGAATTTTCCTTCTAGTCCATTCTTGATGTCATTGATAATGGGACTTAGTAAGTGTGTTTCAAATTCACATCTGAATGGATTAGTCCAAGGAGTCACATCCAGGCATGCCATTTTCTCCTCTTCGCACCTGCTCCTGTCCTGTTCAATCAGGGAAGAGCAGATTGTCCTGGAGCCACCAGTGCTATGAGCTCAGGGATCATACCAGTGGAGCGGGGTCCCTGGTGCTGGCTTTGGTCTAAGAGCACACAGTTCAGCTGCATTTCTGGCCTCCCAATGTGTTCCAGGGTGCCAATTAACTACAGATCTGCTGGGATTGCGTTTCTAGTGTTTCTGGCCCTCTGACCCCAGTGAATGTAATTCTGCTCTTTTAATAATTTCTGAGAGTATAGATTCTGTTGAGTGAGCAGGTTCCCTCCTGTGGAAATCAACTTAAATCCTCAAGCAGCACGCTGCATATTCAGGGAGACCAGGCCTAGATTTGATTTTAGTGGTGGGCAGGAAAGGTCAGCAGGATTCTCTTTGAGGGGAGCTGAGGAACCAGGCAAAATCCTCTAGCGACCCTTGGGTGACCTGCTGCCTCAGAGGCTTTTATTCTGGCACAGCCTCATCCACTGGGTTTCTATAGGGAGCACAATAGCTAGGAGCTCGCATTATTTCCAGGTTGGAAGGTAAACCCTCCTCCATAGTTCATGCCTTCATCTGTATGTGGCGTAATAACCAGGCTAGCTTAATATGAAACAGCAAATTTTAATGAAGGGATAGTTTACAACACCAGGGATCCAGCGATGGGCAGGAAATACAGAAAGGACCTGCAGGGCTCACGCCCACCAGATTTATAAGTAAACATTAGCCCGAAGCAAACACGCCCCCCATTGGGCTGGGCTTCCTCTACATTCCTCCCGTATTCAAAAACAATTTATAGTCTAAGCATGGACTGGAGACTGTAAAGGGCAAAGATGAGGCTTTGTGGCCCTGTAAACCAAGGTAGATGGGTGGAGTGAGCAGCAGGTATAAAGGAATTGGCAGGCTGGTGTACTATTGTTGATGAGACGGAAGCCAAGGGGACCCTTTAGGCCTTTGCAGGAGGCTGGATCAGGAAGTATCCATCTTTGCAGTACATAGAATAAGGAGGTGAAATCAGAAGGCCATGAGGAAGAAACCAATGAATGAGAGGGACAAGGACAAGGGGAAGAGGTCGAGGAGGGAAAGGATAGAAGAGAAGAAGAGGGAGGAGAAGACTGAGTGCAAGAACCAACGCTTAAATACTATTAGAAGTAAGAAGGATCATCCTGCTTCCAGATTTTCATTTCGGGGCTCAGATAAAATTCTTGCCCTATGTTCTAGCTGCCTCTCTCTTTGCCCAAGCCTGAGCGGGCTCTTGGCACCAGCAAAGGAAAGTGATCCTAAGCTCTCCTGACAGACAGTTGTGACACACCAGTGTAATTGCAGTACTGACAGGAAAGGAAACTGGAGAGCACAGACAGGCGCCAGCTACCTGGAAGGGAAGGAGTCCAGACAGTTAGGAAAGGCCTCATAAAGGGTCGGTATGAAATCGGTCCTGAAGGGATGGCAATGGTGCCAGACAGTGTCAACCAGTCCTCCGGCACCAGACACGTCCCCGTGCTCCCACATTGTCCCTCGGAGTTCACAACAACTTAGGAAGCAGGGACAGGATGTCTGCATTTTTCAGATGGATATTTTGGTTGCCCATATTTAAGTTAATGTTCTAGCCTTTGATGTCTGTCATTCAGGCCCTGGGCCTGTCTACTATACCCTTCCCAAAATCTCTTGTGTGAACTAGGAGTAGTAGGGCTGGGCTTTGCATATACAAATAGTAGAAGATGGGGGCAGGGTGTGTGTGTGTGTGTGTGTGTGTGTGTTTGTGTGTGTGTGTACAGCCCTGAACCTAGCCATGAGCAGATGTGTAATACACAGAACCCAGTGCAGATTGAAAATGTGGTGCAGCATTCACCAACAAGTGAAAATTTCAAGATGGAAACAACAAGTCAAAAATTAGCCGTGGGCCTCTTGGTGCCAGGTCCCATGACACCACAAAGGTCCCACACCCATGAAGACAGGCATGGGTTTGGATGGAGCATTTCAACGTCATATATTCCCTGGGACTCGAGAGGGCCTACAGTGAGGAGAGAAATCTAAGGTAAAGGGTGCTGGGACTTTCTCCAAGAGGCTCAACGACTTGGATTTAATCCTGTAGGGATGGGCAGCCTAGGGATCCTGTCTCAACTTACACTTCTAGGTATCAAATCATCACTTCTGTAAGTGCTAAGAAGAGGGGAAAGTGGCCATCACTTGATCTCCAGGGTCTTCCCTAGGCGCACTTGGCACCTCCTTATCCCTGGAGAATATCTGGCCAAGAAAGTTCAAAGGCCACAGTGGGGAAAATCCTCATTTAGGGAATGCTGAGTCCATTAACACCATATTTTTTAAAGAGTCTCAGCGGGAGGAAAATATTTAAATAGAAGTCATTAGCGGGCACATTTTGAAGCCAACGGTGCCTAATAAGTCAAAATTGCTTTTCCTAAAAATGAAACCTACTGAAGACTTTCAGCCCCCCTTTCTGAAGTGCTCAATTAGGGTGGAAGAAAAGATAATCCATAGTGCTGCCCGGATTGAAGTTGTTGAGCAGCCAGAGTGCTTTCTGGTTAGGCGCCATCCAACCACAGCGATACAAATCGGGCCTTTAAGGTAATTTATGTCAGGGGCAGGAGTTTGGAAGTGGGTCTGCTTGGAGTTAAAAGCATCGTAAATAAGCTGGGTTGGGAGACAGAGATACGCTGGCTGTGGAGGGAATTAGAGTGGTCTGTGGCTGCCTCCACGGACGCACAGAGCCTACTCCCCCCCAAGGATCTTAGGGGCTGAGAGATGACAGCATCTGTCTTTGCTTGTTCACACCCACCGAGGAGCAGAAGGCTGGACATGTCCTGTGGTACTGCAGCAGCAGAGCCAGCATTAGGTCTTGCTTCCTCCCTGATTACAGTGCCCACTAGTGTCTCAACTAGGTGTTGTGACTGCCTCCACTTGCAATGAGGAGGGTCAGGACTTGCAATGAGGAGGAAAAGGCCAAAACCAGGGGACCAAGACACTGGAACTATATATATACATACATATACACACATACATATATACACACACACAAATATATATACACACACAAATTTCTTACAATAATATCAGGATGAAAATGAGCACATAAAGGAAGGAGCATGCACATGCATGTGTGCAAGCCTGTGGGGGTACATGTGCCCTTGTACTCTTATATACGATGCCCTTTGTGTGTGTGTGTGTGTGTTTGTGTATGCATGATGCAGCATTCATGTGTACCCATGTCTCTATACGCTTAAATCTGTATATGATAGATTGGGAATCATCTCAATCCAATCTAAGGTTTCAACAAATTTAATATAGGGCTGTGAGTCATGCCTTGAGTAAAGGTGGTAAAAACATCGGGGCGGGAGGTGAGGTGGCCTGTACCGGGAAGGAAATATTGTAAATGCCTGCTTATGAGATGAAATTCTTTTTCTGCAATGTCTCCCTCTGGAACATTTCCTTCCCAGGTCTGTCATGTAACAAGCAGGGCTCTGTCTAGACGGTTTCCGAAAGCGACACGGTGCTGTTCGGGGATAGACGCTGCAGCCCGAAAACCTCTCAATCTGTCGGTGGAAATAAAAGGCAGCAAAGACATGGAACACAGATGGAGTAATTCATTATTCCCAGGAGTCTGACCCCATAATTGATGGATGTTATTATAAGCGAGCTCTGTAAAGGTTGTCTTTAAAAAACAATGAAGAGTTATTTATTCCTAGGAGACTGGTCCTCAAGATGGGTAAAGGGGTACGTGGGGTTTGCCACAGAGAAGCTAGATGTCTTTATGGACAATAAAAGATGGTTCTGATGAGGCTTAAAAGAGGAGTTCTGAAGATAGGAGGCTGTGGATATCCAGGGGGTTGGGGGTCCAGGAAACAGCTGAGCCTGGAGAGAAGAGTGTGCCAGGGACAGGAGAGCAGAGACTTGCACCAAGGGCTTGCTTGTCTCGGGCGGACCGCTCAGTGATACAGTGTCTCTGAAGTGCCCTATTCACTAGGAGCAGTTCTGTATGCCTGCAAATCGGGGTGACACCGTCTTAGTGATTCCTGGCACTTCCTGTCACGTCTTATTTCCCTGCTCCTTGCTGGGCAGATGGAACTGGGCGGAGGCTGGCCAGAGAGCCTGACCCACACCTGAGTCCTGTCGTTCCTCGGGTATGAGGGATCATTTGGAGCCCTGTGCTTTGTTCCTGGGATGTTGAAACTGCTTCTAACCCAGGGGACCCTCAAGGGGGAAAGCGGGTGCCTCAGATATTGGTCCCAAACTCAGTCTGAGACTGTGAAAATCACCCTCATATAAGAACCAGAGAATATTTCTCCAGGTGACCCACCACTGGTTGCCATAGCAACAGTCAGGCAGGCCCAGAAATGATGGTCAGGACCTACCATCCTTCCTTTCTCCAGATCATGGCTACCGAAAGTCTCACTGAGGCTCTGGACAACAGGAGAAAGGCTAATCCCCTTGCAATTTCTAGTCTGTCTTGAGACTGCCCTGTGGTCCCCTGAGAACAGGAATCTGTTCCTCTTTAGACTTCCCTCAACCATATCTTCCTCTCATCATTATATAGTGCTGTTCATGGACCAGGGCGATGGCTCAGCAGTAAGGACCCTTACCACCAAGCTTGATGAATAGACTTCAATGCCCAAGACCCATGTGGTAGATTGACTCCTACAAATTGTCTTCTGACTTAAACACTTACACACACAAACACACATATACACACAGAGATACATGCCTACATACACATCCAATAGAAATACAAAAAAAAGTAATTGTTTTCCATACAGTTTTTATTTTGAATGCTCTCAAAGTCTGTTTTTCCTTTTAAAATGTGCTTCTTTCTCTTCTGAACTGCCCAGGTCAATGAAAGCAAGGACAGTAGGCTCTTTTGAATTACAGGCACCTTCTGTGTCCCCAGGTCCTTTGCCTGCCACCAGCTCTTGCCCACTACCCCTCAGTGTTCTGTACCCAGGAGGTGCCTCACACATAACCCTGTATGGGCATGAATAGAGAGAGAGATGATCTATGCAGCACCAGCCAAGGGCAGACATGCCTTCCCTGTGTTCCACCTGTGCAGATGCAGCCCTAGTTTCTGAAGGAGCAGTGTAGTGAACCCCGGCATCTGGGAAGGCTTGCCTAAAGTCAGAACTAGACGTTAACCAGTAGATTTATAAATGAAATTAGAGCTATGGAGTATGACAAGGTGCTCACGAGAAAAAAAATAAAGAAAGTCACTTATGTATGGCAGGAGTACAGTGAGTGTTGAGGATCCACCCAACCTCCTCTCCCTTAATCATTTTGCTCCTCATCTTTCAGGTGAGGAGACAAGAGCCTCGGTTCTCAGCCTTCCTAGTGCTGCAGCCCCTTAGTACAGTTTCTCATGTTGTGGTGACTCCTCCAAACCAAAAAGAAATTGCTTTCCTTGCTACTTTGTAACTGTAATTTTGCTGCTGCTCTGAATTGGAATGTAAATCTGTGTTTTCCAATGGTCTTAGGTGATCTCCGTGAGCCCCAGAAGGGGGGCGTGACCCACAGATTGAGAACCACTGCTCTAGGAGAAGGGACTTGCAGAAGACACACAGTCATGTGGTCTTAGAGTAGCAGTCACCTTGTCTGCTGTACCGCATAGGCTGCTCTTTGAGCAGGCTCCTCTCTGTTCATTCTTAGTGCCTTTCCCCTTTGTTCTCCTGGGCACAGAGGAGACAGAGGGACAATGAAGGAGGGGTCAGGCTCTTCCCTTAGGCGAGCATCTTTAAGTTCAGCTGTGAGGTAGCTTTCCCTTGCCTGGGGTCAGACACCCAGTGGAGATGAAGAAGGAACTGTGTGCAAGTCTTCCTTCTGCAGATCCTCTCTCCTTCTCTCCAGTGGGCATCTCCTTCTGCCTCAGTGACCTCTATGTGGTCAGGAGCTCCCTGTTTCAGGTCTCCTGTGATTTGACAGTGGCATTGCTGTGTTCCTGGTTAGTAACAACTCAGAAGCCCCTTTTTCTTAAAGTTCTTTCCCACTTTAGGAAATTGGTTGTGAGGGGAGGGGTGGGTATGTTTGTGCTGCCAGGAAGTTAACTATACAGTGAGTGCACCTGAGGCTTCTCTGGAATTTCCATTACTATCCCTGTGTGCGCCCTGGAGGTGGTTGGCTTAGGAGTAAGCAGGTGGGTAAACATGGCAGCTAAGGTTGAGCACATGGGGAAGGGATCCTCTGGATCCAAAATCTCTAGTCCTAGCATTTGTACTTTCTAGGTGTGTGGCTTTGGCTTAATCACTTAACCCTCCATGAGCTACAGTTTTCTCATCTGCAAAAAGGAGTTCCAACCACATGCATTGTGTAAAGCTTTGGGAAGGGTTAAATAAAATGACATGAACACAACTTTCATAGGGCCCAGGAACCCACAGAGTCTTCCCAAGTGTGAATACATCTCCTGCCTTCTTGGCTGAGGAAAAATCAGTACTTTCTGAACAATAACTTGCACCAGCTGCAATATGTGCACACATATGCACACACACATGCACACGCATCATCGCATATACACATACGCACATACACACATACATGCACATGAAAGCACACACCACACATATGTACATACACACATGTACACACCACACACCCACACTTGAATGCATGCACACCACACGCACATGAATACACATAAAAGAACACACACACATGCATACCACACACATATACACATGCTGAATATATACAATACACAGATACACACATATACCCTGTTTCTCCTTGCTTTGATGGGTCTCCCCATCTTGGTTTTTAATCTGAACATAAAACTATGGGAACCCCAACAGAAAGGCAGAGATTTAATTGCAGGTATAGAATCTTGGTGGTATTATATATTGGATGGAGATAGAAATGTATCCCAGAATCCTGGAAGATGAAAAGTCTCAAAGATCAAGACAGAACAGAGATGAGACTCCAGGCCGAAATAACAGGGGTTAAAGTGTGAAAAATGGATAGCATGTGTCATGAGCTGACTGGAGAAAGAACGGAAACGAACGCAGGATGCCAAGTGTGGTATGGGCTTAAGATGGGCTGGGGACTGAAAGGCCTTAGATGCCCAACCCCAGAGCCTGGGTTTACTCTGTACACAATGAGAACAACACAAAAGGACATGAGAATTGTCAAGTCTCAATCCATGCTCGACAAGAAGCACTGTGGAGAAAGTCTGAGAAGTTGAGAGCCACCAAAACAAGATTTAGGCACGTGGGATGAATGACAGTTTTCAATGAGATGGGCAAAAGGGAAGGAAATATGGAAGCTCAGCTCAGTGGAGGATGCTAGAGCCATGAATCAGGAGAAGGTGTTCAGGGGACAGAAGAGGCTCAGGGACAGGAACAGGAGGATCACTGCCAGGTTAGGGATGAGGGGTGTTAGGAGCCAGTCAGCCTCTAAAAAGAGACCCTGGGTAGATAGCTGTGGCTGAGGGTAAGACAGCTGTGGCTGAGGGCAGAGGTTAAAGTGGAGGAGAGAGCAGGTCTAGTGGAGAGGAGAAAACAGAGAAGAGCACTAGGGGCAGCAGAAATGTCAGGTTCATCTTTACAAATGAGAAAGAGAAGAGAAACCTATGGATGAGACAGGGAAGAAGGTGGGAGTGGAGGATACTGGAGCCCCATGTGGCTGTAGAGTGGGGAGTCAGCCCACTGAAGAGTATGGGGAGGGATGGGGAAAACATCCCTAGGCCAGCATCAGGAAGGAGTGGTTATCCTCTGGGGGAAGAAGGGAGCAATTTCTTTTATATCTGATTAGATGGTTGAGAAGAGGAGGAAGTGGAGAGGGCTCCTCACTGGTCTGCTGGGGGGTGTCTTCCGTAGGAAGTAGGGAGGAGATTAAGGAAGGAGTATCTGGGGAGGGAGGGCTGGAGACACAGGTGTGTGAACAGAGGAAGAGCCCCAATCACTGAGGAAATGGATAGATCTGTCCATGGGGTGTGAAGGTCAGAGCTGGACATGGAAGCTGGAAAGAGCTTCTTTTTCTCTTAGAAGGCCCCATCAGCACCCTTGGGTTCTGATGACACCAGGAATGAATGAGTATCCCCTCCTGTGCCCTGGAGATGCCTGGAATGCAGGAGGCACGGGAAAGGAAGAAGTGATCCCTGTGTCGTGGGTGTATTCCTGGATATCTGCCAGTGGCATACTCAGAACTTACCTCCAAAATATTATTCCATCCTCCAGCCATCTGCCAGGCCTGCTTCTGTTAGCACCTCTTCCATGGAAGCATCTCTCCCCTGCCTTTCCTCAAGTCTCTGCCCTTCCTGGCCAGTGGGCCGCATGTCCGGGAGACAGTGTTTATAGTCATGTGGTATCAGGAGCTTCAACAGCCACTCAAGGTAGAGATGCCCGGGAATTTGAGATGAGATTGAAGGATATTGAAGTTCTGAGGGACAGTACTCTTGAGACTGTCAAGGTCACCTAAAGCTCAGGCACCATGAGAAACCATCACAGCCCAGAGGACACTGGGCAGACAAGACAACTCAATGAACTCTGCAACCCTGCATGGCACCTTGGGGCAAAGAAAGGATGTTAATGGGGAAACTGGTGAGATCCAAATTAAGTCTGGAGTTTAGCTACCAGCCATGTGCCAATGTTAGTCAAGGTCTTAATTTTGACAAAATTATTGTAGGAATATAAGATGCAGACCACGGGGAAAATGAATGGGGGCATATTGGAACCCCCATTCTCTTTGACACTTGACTTGTGAGCTTTAACTTATTCTAAAATGAAAGTGATCTTTTATGTTGATGCTATATGCATGAAGTATGCCAGTAGCTTAATTTAGATCTTTTGCAAGTTCATGACCTTTGGTGGCAGACTTACAGGGAGATTTATAAAAGTGGGGAGAAGCTGAGCAGCTGCTTCTTTAGGCATCAGTGTCTGGTGGGCACAGACCAGATAGGCAGAGAGAGTAAAGCAAGGTGGAGGAGCCTTCACTGAAGCACAATTAATAAAAACTCAGAGAGAGAAATTGGGCTTCAACCTGAAGATCTGAAAAGCAAAACAGCCAGCCACTGGCTCTTACCTCAACCTCAGTCTGAAACGGCGATCCTGCCTCCCAGAATCTCAGAATGAGACTGTGTGTTGAAAGTTGTTTTATAATCCTCCCTAGGGCTGTGATTAAAGGTGTGTACCACCATGATTAAAAACATGCATCACTAGGTTTCTATGGTAACTAATATGGCTACTGTGATTAAAGGTCTGTGTCATTGTGGCTACTGGGATTAAAAGTGTGCATTACCATAACCTGGTCTGTAAGGCTGACGGGGGGTGGTGGGACTGTTTTACTCTCAGATCTTCAGGCAGTCTTTATTTGTTAAAATACATGTGAAATGCCACTACACTCCGCCATCCTTTTGTACCATGGCTTGCTTGCTAGTCGTATACCTTCCAGCTGACAGCCAACACCATGGCCTTCATGACTACTGCAGCCCACACAGGTATGTTGAGGTTCTTCATGGTTTTCTCTTCCTCTGAATAACCCAGTTGCTGCCTTTGTACCTATGGGAGATGGAACCAGACAACTATAATCCCCCCATCCCAGGACCCTCATTCCAGGACATGCCATGCCGTTAGGCTCAGTGCCAGGACTGGGTGTCAGAGACGGATCATCAGAGATATGGCTTTTTTACTTTTGCACTCTTCTAGATGCACAATCTGAGCATCAAACGTTCTCCCATTTTGCAGGCTGAACCATGATACTGCAGTGTTTTCCCCCATGGTAGAATTCCTTCCAAATCAGCGAGTCCTCTCTAACGCCACCTCTGCTCGTCTGCCAAGGTGATGTGACTTCTAGACCCTCGGCCATTTCAGCAGTGTTCAGAGCATCTTCACCAGAGCAAATTCCATCTCCAAAACTGCTTTGTTCATCATGAGTCTGAAGCAATTCTCCCCCATCCTCCAGGTCCGTGTCAAGCTCTTGTGGCCTGGCTCTGGCTTTTCCCACCACAGTGATAGCTACTGATGTCTTGAATCAGCTCCTTCCAAACACCAGCTCATGTTACTATTCTGACCTCTTCTGCGGATCATTAACATTGTCAATGGGGTCTAGAGTGGCTAATCCTTTCCAGAAGGTTCCCAGCTGACTTTTCCCAGATCCATCAGAGGCAAGAGTAGCTAGAGAGGTCATAGCCTCCTAAAAAGTATCCTTAAATAGTCAGACAAAGTTGAAATTTCTCCTAGATCTATGAGCGGCAGATATTGTGTTAGTAAGTGTGAAATTAAAATTAAACTGAACTAAGTCATTACCTCTGAGGGAAGTACTATGCCTTCCTCAGTTAGACACGGGGATTCGGAGGCATAGATTTGTATCAGGCAGCACAGCCTTCTCAGGTCTTGCCACTGAAACAAGTCTTTTGCACTGTGCCCTTTTGCTATCTCTGAATTCTAGCAACTTTCTGGGTGTTTCTGGCCCATGTCTGGGGAGTGCAGATTCTCCTATCCAGACCAACACTCAGGGAGGCTACCCAGTCTCAGGCAGTCCCAAGCTTGCTGCCCTGTTCCACACCCCCACAGTCTTGTGCTCTGCAGACCTGGAACAGCAGGGGGTGCAATTACCATCTGTGTACCTGGCATTTCACAGAGGCACATTTAAGTCACTGCAGCACTGACAGGAAAAAGCGAATAAATATGTCCAGCACAACTAAGGGCCTAACCCAGCCTCGGGTCTCACTGTGCACACAGACATGAAGTATCCATAGCATCAGGTGAAAGAGAAAGGAAACTGTGTGTTCTCTTTGGAGATGCTGTTGAAGGTTCTCTCTCTCCTTAAAGGTCACTAGGGAAAGGGACAGGAGTGGAAGGCAGCCTTCACAGGCTACTTGGGGACTGTCAAGTCCCTGTGACCCTGAAGTCCAGGACAGTGGAGCAACGGCTGCGTGGGTAAAGAAGGAACTTTCAAACACAGTCAGTCAAAATGTTATTGGCTTCCTCATTTTGGCACAGCCTCCTCCCCGACCATAGATACCAAAGAGTGAGCCATTCTCTTTCATCCAGGATCTTCCTGATGGCTGGTTGACTTTGGTAGCCAGTCATGAGATGACTGGGAACCAACAGGGATGTCTGCAACCAGAACATTAGTAAGCAGTGTCTTGCGTTTCTCAGAGGGAGCACAGCATCCGTTAGGGACTGACACTGACCTACCTGAGTTCATGGGAAATGTCATGTTAGACACATTGCACCTTAGAAATTGATTATGCTTAAGCCAGTTGTGGTGGCTTATCTTGCTGCTAAGACAAAATATCGAACTAAAGCAACTCAAGGAAGAAGGGGTTTGTTTTGGCTCACAGTATGAGGGCACAATTCTTCATGATGGAGAAGCCCTGGCAGCAGGAACCAAGGCAGGTGGATCCATTGTATCTAATTTAGGTAGCAGAGAACACTGAACACCGTGCTTAGATCACTACTCCTTTCTGCATGCCTGTTCTAACTGGTAGATGATATTACCCGTATTCAGTATGTGTCTTCTTATCCCAGTCTTAATAATTCTTCATAGCCAGCTCCAAAGACTAAGCTAATCTAGATAATTCCTCACAGATATTCCCAGACACTTCTCTTCTAGGTGACTTTGAAACTCATCAAATTTACAGTGTTAACCATCAAACTGGCTCACACCTATAACCTTGGCACAGTGGTTCTTGATCTTTCTAATGCTGCAACCCTTTAACACACTTCCTTATCTTTTGGTGACCCTCAACACTAAAATTATGTTCGTAACTGTAATTTTGTTACTGTTGTGACTGTTATGAACGGCACTGTAAATAACTGATATGCAGGATAACAGATGTGTAACTCCTGTAAAAGGGTTGTTTGACCCCCACAAGTGGAGAACCACCACCTTAGCACCTGGGAATCTGAGCGAAGAGGATTGCTAATGAGTTCAAGTCTCCCTTGGATTATAGAGTGAGTTCCTATCTAGCCTGGCATATGAAGTAAAGCTGTTTCAAAAGCCAAATGAATGAATGAGTGAATGAATAAATAAAAATTAATGAATATTGAGTGAGCATGTGTATATACCAAGGATTATGCACTGAATGGCTCTTTAGGAACAAAATCCCCCTAGTTATCCAGGGCCCAAATTCTTGCTGTGTAGCCCGTGAAGGTTAAAAAAAGGACGAAGAACCAGCGGAGATGCAAGGTGGAGGTTGTGATCAATCTTATGAGGAAGTGGACAGTGGGCAGGTGCTCTAGCTGGACTCCCATGCAGGACAGGCCTCCTGGGCAACAGGCCAGTTGGAGAAGGAGCAAACACTAAAAACCTGGTGGGCCTGGAGAACACTCAACAGTGTGTGTTTTTTTTAACCAGGAAAAAAAAACCGCATGGGATATTTACAACAATAGATTACACGCTGTGTCCGGTGCTGTTTTATTTACAGACATAATGGCCCAGGTTTGAGGTTTGTTTTCTTGTCCAGCTGTCCATGCCGGATTCTTCTTTAGGGAGCTGGCTCAACAGTCTCCAGTAACCAACAGGAATCTAACACAGGATGGGCGTCTTTCCCCGTGAGGAAAAGAAAGCAGAACATGAAAGGAAGAAGGAAAAGGAAGGGGGAGGGACAGAAGGAGAGAGGAGAGGGATGAGGAGGAGGGAGGAGATGAGGGGGAGACAAAAAGTCCAGGAGACAGCATTAAGTTAGGAGGCAATGCATATACTTGGGATCCAGTGATTAAGTCCATAAAGTGGAGCAGATGGAGTAAAGAAGCAAACACAGAGACAGGCTAGGGTGAGCCGAGACTATCTTAATTCTTAGTCTTAGACTTACAAGAGGAGAAGGGGCAATTGCATTACTCAGGAGTAGCTGTACCCGAGGCAACACCATGGTAGGACCACCGTAGAAGTCCCTGCGACACTAGGATGCTGTTGTCACACGGGTGATATGGAGATGATTAGCAGTGAATCTAGGCACAGGGAAGGGGCTGGCATGGTTTGAAGGCGACTATGCAAGGTAGCTTCTCAAAGCCTTGTCTGCAACCAACACTAGAGAGGAGGGCTCCATCCCAGCACAGAAACACCCAACCTGCCTTTTCCCAGCCCTCTTCAACTACATGTTCGATGGGTTCCTTCTCACACCTCTTTTCTCATCACCTCTTGCTAGAGTCAGCGAGCATCTCCTTTCTCATCTCCCCTTTCTAGAGTCAGCGAGCATGCCTACACAAGTGTCTCTACACACAGAGACCGGGAAGCCCTTCCTGGAGTGCTGAGCATCGCAGGTGCAGTCAGGCACGGAACTCTTCCCTTAATTTCCACCCCATCCTTCACATAGACAACTCAGCTCCGTTGTTTCAGGTTGCTGCTGCTTGAGCTGGCATCTTCTCCCAAGTAGCAACTGCAGGGGAGTGTCTGGAATCCTGAGCAGCTGGTTTGGATATCCCCTGGGCTGTCCTTGCCTCAACCCCTGAATAATCAACTCCCTTTGTGTCCCCAAAAACACCATTTGAAGTGGATGCATATGAAGTTAGTCTGTCATAAGTATTAAGTGGGACAAGGCTATAAGAAGGTCATGGGCTTGAGGCCTGTGAAAGACGCAAGACTCTGTGCTTCCCAGTGGCCCCTGAATTGTATTTTTAAATCATACCTGCATGTCTTGAAATTCTAATAAGTTTTTAGCACAGAGCCCACATTTTCCTTATGTGCTGGACTCTATAAATTATGTAGCCAGTCCTGGAGAGGGTTTAAACACAAAACAGCATTGTGAAAGGGCACGGCAAGTTACTGCTGACAACGATTATTAAAGGCTGTGAAGAGGTGACTTCCCCCCCCCCCACCTGGACTGCTGAGATAGCACAGAATTCCTCCCTCCCTGTGTTCTCATTCAAGACTCCCTGGGGCTCCAGAGAGCTCAGTCGTCATCTCCAGACAGCAAGATTCCTCTGCGCAAACTTCAGCGAGTCCTTCTGCTCTTCATCAGGGTGCCTTGACCTTCCAGAAGCATTCTACTGGTCCCCTTCGAAGCCCCATTTCTGCCCCGCACCTGTTGAAATCGCACTTCTCTGAGTGGCCGAGCAGCTCTGCCCCTAGCGGAATTTGGAAGCATAAAACTTCCATTCAGGAAGTCGGTGAAAGCCACTTCCACCTGCTCCTGCTGCCTTCTCTCATCCTGTCCTCTGCCTCCAGCAGTCAGTCCTGGGTGAGACCTGGGCCCACGGCTGTTCCTGGCAGAGCAGTGTGGATACTGTGACTTGGGGGCTTGGAGAGGAGGAGTGGGACTTCTCAGTGGGGGTAAGCCTTTGAGACTGGGTCCAGCCTTCATTTAAAGAAGAGGTGGTGTATAAACCTGTGTGTCCATTCTCTCTCTCTCTCTCTCTCTCTCTCTCTCTCTCTCTCTCTCTCTCTCTCTCTCTCTCTCTCNNNNCTCTCTCTCTCTCTCTCTCTCTCTCTCTCTCTCTCTCTCTGTGCCTGTGAGGCAATGTCCCTCTGAAGGTCTGTCACTGTGGGGTGGGCAGAGTGATAAGCTGCTGGAAGAACCCCAGGTGTGTATGGGAATAGTGTGAGCACTTTTGTCATTGGGTGTGAGATTCAAATTTGTGTATCAAATATGTGTGTGTGTGTGCGCGCGCGCGTGTTTCTAAGTAGATGTGTGACACAGTGGATGAGGTAAATGTGCCTACCTCTGCGTGGGACAGTGATCCAGTGTGTGTCTGTGTGTTTGTATTAGAGTGGTACAAACCGCGTGCTTTTATGTGTGTGTGCACCTGCCGGTGTTCTACCCTGTTTCTGAGTGAGTGGAGCAGAACCCACAGAGTGTGTGAGTGTGGGTGTCTGGTGATTCAGTGTGTATTTGTATCAGCCACTGTGCGTCTGCCACCACGTCTGCATGTGAGTGTGGTGGCGTACTGCTGTGAGTGGCAATGCCCAGTGTGTTCATGTGTGCGTCTGGTGTGAGCACCATGGTGCGTTCCAGAGCCAGTAAGGCTGCAGTGCTAGGCTGGGCGGGTGCATCAGACTGCTGTCAGTGTCTTGGCTTGGCAGTAGCGAGTAACGCGTGTGACCCGCGGTGTGAACGTTGTCTAGCAGGCCAGGACAGATCACACCCCCCGCCCCTGACCCCGGCTTCATAGCCTAGACCCTTCTTGGAAGCCTAACAGCGGGCTTACGCCGGAGCCTTTAGGACCCGGCGGAGGCCGGCCGCTGTCCCCGGGCCGCGCGAGTGAGCATGTGCAGACTGGGCGCCCGTTCGCCCGCTCCGCGCCCGCCGCTCGCTCCACTCCGCGCCCGCGGCTCAGCTCGGAGCCCGCCGGCTCCGCCACTGCTCAGCGCGGAAGTCCGCAACCTGGGGGAACTGTGCGGCGTGGGCCTGGGCGCTTTGGTGTGCTCGCTACGGGCGCCGGGGGCGTGCGGGCGTCTGGGCTCCGGGCACTGCGGGGCTGCGGGCTTGGCGCCCCGGAAGGCGGGCGCCCCAGCCGGCCACGATCGTGGGGTGAGTCCAGTATCCGGGGTCCCCCACCCAGGACCCTGGCGCAGGCTGCGAGCTGGATCTACCCAGTCTCAGGCAAACAAGTTTGTGTAGACACGACTGGGAGCGCGCGGGGCTGCACCTGCTGGGGCGCGGGGCGCACTGGCGGGGCTCCTTCCCCGGGCCGGCGCTCGGCGCGCCAGGACTGTGGCGGATGCGTGGGGAGCGCCTTGCCACGTCTGGTCCTGGCTGGGGGTGCACAGGCAGTTGCACCAGCCGCGTCTCCGCCAGGAGCCGGTGTACACCGGGTCTGAGTCCCCGGCGGGGCTGAGAACAGGATTTGAGGTGCGCACTGCTTCCCTCGTAGGTGGAGATATTCGCCAGAATCTGCTCCCCCTCTCTCGTTCCGTTCCCAAGCCAGGCTTCCGGTCAGCGCAGGGTTTTCTCCAGTCTCTCGGTGAACTTGAACACAGGCAGAGACAAAACCGAAACGTATGTATTTTGTTGGGAAAATACCCAGTCTCGCTCTTTACATCTTCCTAAGGTATGGATGGGGACTCATAGCTTGATGCTGTGTGTGGCATTTTTCGTTGCTAGTCAAAAGCGGCCCTGGCTGGGTCAGCTGCTTCAGGGTAGCCCGTCTAACAGCTTTCCTGGTGCCTGTGCTCCGCGGGTGGCACTTAGTCCTGCCAGCTAGCCGATGGGAGGTCAGAGTGGGAAGAGGCCCTATGCCTCATCTCCTTACTGGCAAATGGGCAGCTTTCAGCCCTATAGTCCTACCCTGGGATGCGGCCCTCACTCTCCATCGCAGGCTACTTTCCAGACAGAATGGACACACTCGGGACACTACTGTACTTTTGTCACCTCATCTCTCCTGTTAACCGGTACAGCATACTTCTGTTTAGGGAGACCCTCGTCAGCCTGTGTGGGGACACATAGTTGGGATCAGGATCCCATCAGGCACAGGAAGTGAGGGCGGTAGGGGGTGAAAGTAGAGGAGTCTTGAGCTGGGTGACCCTGTTCTGTCTACAGTCTCTTGATCGCTAGCCCACTTATTGGATACAAGGGCTGGGGAGAGCTCCCTGGTGTAGGAGCAGCTTTCGATTCTCCCAAGCATGCTCTCCCTCCACACACATAGTCTTAGCTGAAATCCCGTAAAATCTCTGTAAGGAGAGGCTGCCAAGTACACAGGTTAAGTTACTAGTGGTTGAAGGCGACCTGGTCAGTTGATGAACTGGGAGAAGTAGGGTGACTGTCCCTTTATCTCCTTGTCTCCCTGACTTCGTGTTCCCCTCCATCCCGAAACCGTTGTTCCCATAGAGCTTTGGAAGAAACTTATCTTGGGGTGAAGGAATCCCTCTTTTCAGTGGGCACTGAAGTCCTGGTATAGACAGTTCTGCACTGTGTCCTGACCAGAAGTGGAGAACAACTTGGATTTAGACCTAAGAGAGGACCCCTGTCCCTTTCTCCTTTGTGCCTCCCCCAGCAGAGGGCACCTTCTGGACCAGTGGCCTGTTGCTAAATGTGGGTCTCAGTTCAACCAGTTCAGCCTGGAAATTGCAGCATAAGTAAGTATCATGGGTAGTTCTTGTAAAGTCACTGACTAGAACCTCGGAACCCACAGCCTCCAGGCCCAGATTGAGACATATGTGTGCAGGGCCTAGTGGGACAGATCCACTTCTCTTTGCAGACATTCCCAGCTTGTACTCCCATCTGCCTCCATCCTGGCCAGTCTTCCTGAGACCCTCTCTCTGGGAAGTCAAGACCAAGGACTTGGAAGCAGCTCAGCATTTAAACCTTGGGTTTACACGGCATGAATGGTAGCCATACTCACAGAATGGGGTCCCGCTATCTGATCCCAAGTTGATCTGGAGGTCAGCCCTGCTTATTTGGGGAACATGACCTAATCTGCCTCTGGACTTACTTATCTTGCTGTCTCCCTCTCATCCCTAATTTCTGCGCATCTTAACTTTAATAACCGCTATGTTGAGCTGTATCTGAAACACTATTTGTGTATCTCTGTATCTGTGTGCCTCTTTGTGGGCATTAAGACCCCTCCTCTCTGCTTGGATGTGAGCTCCCTCCCAAAAGATCATCATCACCTTGGTATGAAGGAACCATGCGTAAGGACAGGAATGCAGAAGGTGTCTTGGGCCATCTCCCATAGCTTGAGTCCCTGTCCTTTGGCAGAAATGGGAGTCAGAGAAAGACAGGGCTGACTGACTCTCCTGGCCAGATTTATCCAAGTCCCTCAAAGGTGTTGTAACACCCATCTAATCTGTCACAGTCTATGTGAGGCCCAAGACCACCCCCAGGGACTCACCATCAGGGGAGACACAGGAACATATGAACGAATTAGGGTGAGGGTGCTAACTTAGGAGGGGTTGTGATTGGCTGTGCCATGTGGGCATGGGTCCTGGGTCAACCAAATAGAAAGGGGAACCCCCAGCCGCATGTGGCACTCCAGCACAGTGCATAGAAGGGTCCCCATCTGATACTAGGTAGATGAAGGCTATGGGACAGGGCAAGGGATGCCACACTCTTGGAATCAGAAAGCTGAGGTTCTGCCTAGTGTTAGCTGTTTATCTCTCTTTGAATTAATTGGCCCCCAATTTTTCACATTCTGCCTCTATGTTAACAGGGATAATGACTTGTAAAATAATGTCATGAGCCTGTGAGACGATCACTCATTCATTTTTTTATCTGTGTATTCATGTCACACACTTGTAACTCTAATGTGACATCTAAAACTTTACTGTTCGTATGAACTCCAGTCCTACGTTCACTGAAGGTAATACACCTCATTTGCATGGAGTGGAGTTTGACCTTAGTAAGACTAGTTTTAACTATTTGTGACTGACAAATTGTAATTGTCTATTTTAACGGGATACCATGCGACATTGGACCTATGTGTATACTATGAACTAATTAAGCTAATTAGCTATTATATTTTATACTTGTAAAGAAACCGTGTATGTGGGTGTAGAGTCTGTGTGTGTGCACATCTGTGTGTGCAAGCACTTGCAGAGGCTAGAATGTCCAGTGGTTTTCTCTGCTTTATTCTCTGAATTATTGTTTGGGTTTTGTTTTGTTTGGTCGTTTTTGTTTGAGACAGGGTCTTGCTATCTAACTCCAGCTAGCTGGAACTCATTTTGCAGACCAGGCTAACCTCTGCCTCTCAAACGCTGAGATTAAAGGCGTGTACCACCACGTCTGCCCTCCACATTATTTTACAAGCCAAAGTGTCTCACTGAACCTAGAGCTTGCTGCTTCCGCCCTTCTGTCTGGTCAGCAAGTCCCTGGAATCTGCATATCTCCACCTCACCAACACTAGGGTTAAGAAGCACAGCCATGCCTAGCTTCTGGCTTCTGCCTGGATATTGGGGATCTCACTGAGCTATCTCCCCAAGCCCCTAGAAACATTCTTATTTGAATTCTTTCTCTGGAGTGCTGAAGTTCAAAGAGTTTTGCCTCTTCAAAGATGCAGTCTTTACCCCATTCCTGCAAGGGCCCAGCAGGTTTGTGTTTTGTGGGTACCTTACCTCTCTTTGCAGCCTCAGACCAGGAGTTCAGGACCCTGGAATGAGGGAGGTATTCCCAGAAGTGAGCAGACTGTACCTGGGAGTGACTTGCAGGC
The DNA here is from genome assembly GCF_014885135.2 of Alexandromys fortis. Lineage (NCBI taxonomy): Eukaryota > Metazoa > Chordata > Mammalia > Rodentia > Cricetidae > Alexandromys > Alexandromys fortis. The sequence continues at coordinate 1,945,643 of NW_026068017.1, read as the reverse complement.
TGGGAGGGGATGTAGGGATATTGACAAGTGGCCGCACTCCATGTAGACCCAGATTGCAGCCACAGCTCACTGTATGTCCAGCCTCTCTGTCGGTGCTGCAGAGCCCCTCTGCTCCGGGGGTGAGGAGGTTTTATGGAGAAAGTGTTATTGGGCTGAGCTTAAGGGCAGGAAAGTATTTCAGGCCTGTGAGTTGGGCAGAGCATCCCTGGCTGTCTGAAGAACGTGCACCATAAGGAGGCTTGAAACAGCTGATGCTGGCCAGGAACACTGTTTGGGACACTGGGTTCTGTAAGGAATAGTCGGAGGGAGGGGGTTGGGAGTGAACCAAGACAGGACACTGAGTGGCAGTGGAGGAGTTTGGATCAGTTCCTCCAAGCTCCTTCTGAAAGCTCTAGTATCACGGATGCTGTACACCGGTATAACTGCTTTCTTAGGATGCTGGGAGGACAGAATCTCTGGGAGAAGGATGGAGTTCGGTTGACAGGCATTGAATAGGGCAGCGGAGGATGGAGAACGGAAAATTAGAGGTTGGGAGGACACTGGAACCCAGCTCCATTTACAGCTTCACTGAGGCTCCCAAAGCACAGCACCACTAGCTTCTGGCTGATAAGTGACCCGAGGCTCTGAGCAGCTGGGGTCCTCATCTTGACTTGGAACGGCCTGTCGAACCCTGTGCTTTGTCTTTACGATGGTGCCCCTATGTGCAAACATCTCAGAATCGCCCTTTCTTGGTGGCCACAGTGGCTAAGAGCCATGTGGGGGCATTTGTTCTCCACTAATGCTTCTCCTCTCTAGCCAGAAGATAGACGGGAGGTGGAGTCACATGACTGAATCCCAGGGGCCAGCACTGGCTAGCCTTGGTGATTTTCTCCTCTCTGGTTTATTGCCTTCCTGTTTCTGCTGCCACTCCTAGGACTCCAACCCCAACTTGGCCCACAAGTAGGTGCCATCTTCCCTCTTCCAGGAGCCCAGTTTTCTGAGTACCCCTTGCTCTAGGAGTATGTTTTTCTTCCCTAAGACTCCTTTAAGCCTCTGGGTTCAATTATTCTCCTCTCATTTCTGGGGAACCTCAGCTGCTCCTTCACTAAGCCCTAAAATAATTCCATAATTCCAAGGATTATAGAGCACTGCTCAAGGTGGTGGATGAGTATTTGTCTGGTCTGAATGAGCCTCAAGTGGGGGTCCCTCACCCCAAGTACTCTGTGGTCTCTAAATAAGGAAAAGCAGCAGTAAAGTCAGCCTCAGGGGAGATGTAGGAGACTTCCAGAAAAGGGGGAAAGGTTCAAAGGCAGCCTTCCAGCTTGCTCATGGCAGTGACTGTTAGGTTTAGCTCTAGAAAGTCCAGAGCAGAAGGAGTTTCTGCCTGGCATAGTTTTAGCCCTGTGAAGGAGACACACTCCATATTAAAGAATATATCTTGCCACATGAACCAGAACTGAAGTGAGGAAAGGGGCAGGGAGCTTATTGGCCACATGATCCAGAAGCAGATGTCTGCATGTGAATACTGACTCAGATCTAGGCAGGTACGGGGACAGTTCTCAACTGACGGGAAGCAGGCCTTCTGCCTCCCATGAGGATCTCGGGGCCCATGAGATACATAGGTCATCTAATCTATTTATTCACACTGCAGGAGCTTAATAAATGGTGTCACTGAAAATTAAGCAGTTGCCAACAGCAGTTAGATCAACTTCAAGCACGAGGAAGTTGTTGGGCCCTTCCTGGGAGGAGGAGGCCAGGACAGAAGGAGCCAGTTTCCCAGGAGCATTTGCTGTGGGCTTGTCATCCAGCAGCTCCGTGTACCTCTTTGGTATTCAGAGCCAGTGTGTGTGCCACAGTCTAGGCTACTAGAGTGTGGATCGACAACCACCCACTTTCCCATTCACAGACAAGGAGCCTGAGGCTCTGCCCTGGGATTGGGTTGGCTCTGATAAAGGTCAGCAGGCCTTGGGGTCCAACAGGTCAAGTGGCCTACTAGGTCCAGTACAGATGAAAAGTGGCCAGATTCCTGCCAGGTCTCAGCTGGCTCTGCTGTCTTACACCTCTGAGCTTGTCTGTGAACTCTATGCATGCTGCAGGTCTCCCAGTCCCAGCTCGGCCACTCTTGAGTTAACAGGTTCTTGCTGTTGCTACACAACCAGCTGTTTGCTGGCATCTGGGGCTATGGAGACAGGCCAGGTCGATCTGTGACCTGGAGGGGCCTCATCAGCCGGACAGATGAGCAGGGCTGCACGCTAGCAATTGCCGCGGTAGAGTATGGTGGAGGGATCAGGACAGGGCAGGTTCCGGGTGCTTCGACTGTGTAGCACCCTGCCCACCCTCATTCAAAATTCTGGCCTGGGAATCAGCTTTGCCATTTTAAGACTTGAGAGTGAATGCCTGTTTCTGGGATCCTGGGCTGTGGAACTCTGGCCTGCATGTGACTGTCGACACTACCCTCATTAGAGAGACCGCTCCAGGGACTGGTCCAGGGGACTCTAGGAGGACTTGCCGGGTCTTGGAGAGCGGGAGTGAGTTTGAAGCCTGGTGGGTTCATGCTGAAATCTCTCCCCTACCCCATTCCCTACTTGTCTTGTATAGCACAACCTATCTGTAGCAAAAGATGGAATTCCCAGCACACCTGGGGGTGCAGGGGTGGGGGCATCACCCACCTGTCTGTTCCATCACACCAGAAACTTTCTTCCCACGGTAGATGTGCCACCTTACGCCTGTTATTGTGGTTTTCAGGAGTTCACGCCAGTGGAACCCTAACTTTCTGCATCCAGAACCCTTCTGTAAACATTACCTGGGAACCTTCTTTTAGCACACTATATAGTCCAACGTTTAGGTGTTTGGGTGTTCTTGGTAATCCATGTGCATCTTACACCTCAACTCTGGGGTGCTGAGACCTCTGCCTGCCCACGTGTTGGTTAGTATCTCTCCAGTTCAGGCTTCCTCCCAGCTATGGGTGAATGGAGTTTGAAGTTTGGCTGCTGTCAAACCCCTCAGGAGCAGACTTTTCCTGTCCACTTAGCCATCCTTTTATTCATAAGTTTAAAAAAAAAAAAGAACAGTCTTCACTGGCAAAGACTACTGAGGTGTCACTTTGTGTCAGGCTTCATGCTGGGGGACAGTGACAAAATGAATAGGGGATGGCGTCCACTAGGGTTGATCAGAGTCCTTTGGGGTGGTTGAAAAGTGGGGAGACAATGCCAATTGCATCAAAGTGATGTGTGCTGGGAGGGCTTGGCACAGGCTGTTGGGGACCTGGGGTTTGGTCTGTCTGTCTGTCTGTCTGTCTGTCTGTCTGTCTGTCTATCTCTGTGGGTGGATGTGATCAGGTAAATCTTGGAGGAAGTGACCTTTATGCTAAGCCTGGGGGTCATACACACTATGATTGCAGGAAACCCTGCTGCAATCATACTGTATGTATGTGCCTGTATGGTGGAGACCCTGAGACACGGAGATTGGGTCTCGAAGGGCTGGATCACCAGGAGACCTTGTGTGCCATGCTAAGGAGCTTGCAGTTGATCCCCAAGCTCTGGAGCTATTGAAAAGAGGTTTTTAAGCAGGGGAACACCAGCCATGATCAGATTCGCTTGTTAAGGAGGCTCACCCAGGCAGCCTGTGCACTGGGGATTGGAGAAGCCCAGGCTGGGGGCAGACAGACCAGTCCGGATTTCATGGGATTTTCTCTGTAGTTTTACAAATCTGAAGCTGGCAGGGGTGGGTCTGGCGACACACCAGCTTAGACAGAAAGGAAAGACCAGGAGACCATCTGCAAAGGTTTGCCCTGCTCAGCTGGATTCCGCTGTCATTTGCTGATGAGGACCTGTGTTCCCATACCTCTGTCATCTTGGAGGCTCTCAGAACTTAACCTGGAAGGCTCAGGCTGGTCCGGGCCCCTTTGGATGGTCTCCTGGGTCCCCAGCCTCCTTGCAGCCTGGAATGCTAGGCCCCAGAGCCAAAACATTGTCTTTCTTCCCACACCCAGCAGGCTGTGTCTGTGCACAGAACAGCCATTCAAGCACTGCCCTCACCATGTTAGTTACGGCCAGCGGCTTAGTCATGCTTCCAGGGTCCTTTCTTCTGGGACAGGCCTGTCCTTGTGCTCCGGGCCCTTCTCACACAGCAGCCCAGCTCGTGGCAGCTGCAGGGCCCCCCACCAACCCTAATAGCCACTTTAGAGATGCCGCCAGTGAGAACCACAGCTTAACATGAACACTCTAGCCTGGGCAGGCTTACCCGGTGGACTTTCCCTCCTCCACACCAGCTTCCCCAGCAAGGAGTCCACCAAAAATCCTCTCCCTCCCTCGGGCCTCTGTCTTAGTGAGGGTTAATGGCCAACCTTTGTAGAAACTGCTCCCAGTATACAGATGGCAGTATCACTGCATCCCAGGGAGCCAGGTCCCTGTGTGTATTTGTTGAGTACCTGCAGTATACCCCTGCCTGCGTGGGGCACACCTGTGTTTTAGCAAAGCTGTGTTTCTGGCCGAGCTGGGTAGCAGTTTAGAAAACAGGTCCGGAGAGACTTTGGAGCGCTGATTCCCGTGCTCCCCAGCTGTGCAGCTTCAGGAAATTGCAGTGCCTTTGTTTTTCTCATCTGTATAGTGGGGACGTTATCTAGCTCACTAGATTGGAGAGAATCAAATGAGATGAAAGCATAACTCATTGAGCTGAGGGCCTGGGGCTACTGAGGAGTCAATGGAAGCCGTGGTTGCATGCCTTCCTCCTACTGTCTGCTGTCGTCATTACTGGCTCTTCATGGCCACTATCCAGAACAATATTAACCTCATGTCACACATGAGGAAGCTGAAGCCCAGAGAGGTTCCACAACTTCCCCAGTGTCACACAGCTGGCCAGCAGAAGAGCTGGGATCAGAACATTCTGTCATGTGTTCCTGACACAAAGCTTACCCCTTTGTTAAGTCAGCCATAGGGCTGGGGAGTACCCTGGTCCAAGAAGGGGGCAGTGGACCCTATCATCTTAATATTATTTCTTCACTTTCCTAGGTTCCTGAGACTGACGAGGGCCAGGAGAACTGAGGGATGGGGGAGACGGTGACTCTTGGGCAGAAACTACCAACACAGGGCTTGTGGCTGCTGGAGAAAAGCGATGGTGACATTTGAGACGCACAGGGACAGCAGCACAGGAGTGTACTGACAAGTGTCCAGTGCCAGGATGCTGGGATGACACCTCTGGAGGCCCTGGCGTCCCTCCTGCCCAGGTGCTAGGAGCCGTCCCCAGGCTCCAGCTGGGAGCCCTGCTGCCCAAGGGCATGGCCAAACCTTTCTTCAGACTCCAGAAGTTTCTCCGCAGAACACAGTTCCTGCTGCTCTTCCTCACAGCCGCCTACCTGATGACCGGTAGTCTGCTGCTCTTGCAGAGGGCCAGAGTGGCCCTCCCACAGGCCCTCCGGGCTCCTGGCAGCCTGCAGGCCTTGCCGGTGGCCACTGTGGCACTGGGTATGGGCCTTCTGGATGGCAGAGGCCTCCATGACCCCCACAGTAGCCCTGACCTAATACTTGATGTGGACACACTGAGGAGTCCTCTGGCCCGACTGCCACCTGGAATCCGCTGGCCCCGCAGGAACCGCAGCTCACTGAGGCGGCGCTGGCTCCATCACCTCAACAATGACCCCCAGGGACCACCCACCCTGGGCCCTGAGGCCCCTGGACCAGTGAGCCGCAGCCAAGGTAGGTACTCTGCTGCTGCCAAGAACCCTACCCAGGCTTCCATGCATTGCCCCTCTTCTTGGCCCTGTGGCAACTAATGTGATACTGTCACCCAGAGTGCAGGCTTTGATCTTGACTCAGTCACACCCTGCTGGGTGACCTTGATTATATCATTTGTTTCTGGGTCCTCTCAGGTGGAGGTAGAGTCGTTGACTCTACTGTTATGTATTGGGGTGGCCTGGAGCAGTATGTCATGGGGTATATGTCATGGGCTTCAGAGCCGGAGCAACTGCTGTCCTTCAGAACTGGCGACCAGCACAGTCTCAGGTTGTCATACATCAAACAAAGCAGAATCTCCTGCTTTGGTTGCCACCAGAAATCCCCTTATCTACTCTCTAGACCAGTGGTTCTCAACCTTCCTAATCTGTAACCCTTTAGAACAGTTCCTCATGTTGTGGTGACCCCCAACCATAAAATTATTTTCGTGGCTACTTCGTTCCTGCAGTTTTGCCACTATTTTGAACTGTGATGTAAATACCTGATATTAGGATATCTGACATACAACCCCTGGGAGGGGGTCGTGACCCACAAGTTGAGAACTGCTGTTCTAGGCCATCCTGGTGCACCCCTAAGCTGAGAGCCACTTCTCAGGGGTACCTCATGAATTACTTGGCCTGCTAACTAGAAACTGTTACCACTTTAGTAAAAGTGGCTCATCTCTACAGTGTTGCTCTTCTGTGAAGCCACTGTATCCGGCACTATTATTTCCCCAGTTCAGAGTGAAGACATTGAGGCATGGGGATGTTTAGTGAATGGTCAAGGTTATTCTCCTAGTTTGGGGTTTTTAGTCCCAAAGTCAGAACTCAGATATAAGTAGATCTGGGCAGGAAACCCTGTCTGGGGAGTGGCAGGGAGATCAGGAAAGAAGGCAGCCAGGAAAAGTGTACAATGGAGCAGGTGCAAGCTGATGGAGGCTGCTTGAGGTAGGAGGGGGCGGGAAACAAAGCAGAACACATCTCAGGGCAGCCTGGAGTGGCAGGCCTAGGAGTGGGCCACGATGGGATCACCTTCACACTGCTCTAAGTCCCACGATGGTCCACTGTGGCCTGGTACTCTGTGCACAGAGTTCTGTAGATTCTCTGTACAGGGCCCAGGGAACATGCTGGGTGCCTGGGGAACATACAGTAAGTGCTGAAGTTGTGCCTGAATGAAACTGAACTTGGTTACTCTGATCATCCTGTTGTCACCTTATTCAGTCCTGTGCCCCAAGTCACCAGGTTCTCTTGTCCCGAAAATAACGTTCATGGATTGCTAAACATAGATTTTTAAGCATAGTCCGTAGAGTGCCTAGCATACGTAATAAGCATAGTGCATAGAGTACTTAGCATAGAATATTAAGCACGGCACATAGAATATTAAACATAGTGTACAGATTTCTTAGCCTAGCGTTTTAAGTGGAAGACTGTAGGAGGATATAAGGCAAGTAGGGTGTCAAGCTTAAGAATAAGAGAAAGTGTCAGGCTTAACTAACATTTGAGATGAAGGATGGATGGATGGATGGATGGATGGATGAAGGATGAATAGATTGATTCATCCCTTTTATGTTGCTGAAACTCAGATCCCAGGCCATGGGATACTAGGCACACACTCCACTGTTGAGTCACACCCCAGCCCTAATTTATTCTGAGAATGAGAAGATTCCAAGGCATAAAAAGAGCCCAGTTTTTCTTCCTTGGAGAGAAGACTCAGTGAGCCCGACTAAGTGAAGACTAGAAGGCTGTGGGCTCTTGTCTCTTGGGAAGGGTGTTTTTCAGACATCATTCAGCTGATGTTCATCTCAGTGGGTTCTCTAGCATGGCCTGCAAGTAAGAGGAGACAGAGGAGCTAGTGGTGCCACCATTTTATACATGTGTGCCTTCTGTAATCTCTCCAACACACCAAGAAGCTGGGTCTCTAAGCAGGCATTACCAGGGCAATTAATTTAGACTAAAGTGCAGGTGACCAGGAGAAGGCCCCATGGGTTTTTTTTTGAGAGGAAGTTTTGTGAAGTTCATGCTTGCAGAAGACAGAGCTGAGTTCCTCTCTTGCTATTGCCACTTCATGGCTCTGTGACCTTCAACAAATTGACCTGAAGTCTTCTCCTCATTTCTTTCCATCCTCTTTTACTGAAGACCTAGTACATTAGTTCCCATATGTATTTTGCCTTGGGCTCTTGAGTGCTCTGGAGTGGAGTCAGCTATATAACCAAATAATCACTGCAAAAACTTACTGAAGGATGATGAAGGCATGGCTTGGAGCTTGAGGCAGAGCAGACATTTTATATCTGCTCTGCATATGAGGGAACTAAAGGGCCTGGTCATCTGGTTCTGGTCATAGATATATCTAAGAGAACCATTTAGTTACCCCTAGAGACTAAATGAAATGCAAGTCCTTGTAATGAAAGCAAGAGAGATCACAGTAAGATTTAAGCAAGACATTCATCAACTGCTGTCCAACAATATGGTTTTGGGTGTGGAAAAAGATGGTATACCTCCTTATCTGTTGATGGTCCCTGTCCCTGATCTCCAGAGTGCCCCCATTACCAAACAGAGAAAGGGTTAACTCTGACCACACCAGGGTACAATGGGGCATCCAAGGTCCAGTCCCAGGGCTTGACAGTGAGAACTCAGAATGATCAATGAGCACCACCCCTCCATGGGTGATTAAATATTCTGAATCTTCTGCAGGACTTTAAAGATAAAATTAGTCTCCCTTCAGACTCTTAAAAAGCAGTGTCTGAGGGAGGTATGGTGACATGCTGGGAGTCTTCAGAGATTGCAGAGGAAGGCAGACCGCTGGCCTGGGAGTCCCTGTCCCTTCCTCTGGTAGGACACTCTGGCCCTGCATGGCCAAGCAGGTCTCCTTGGTCTAGAGAGTGGCCCACAGTGTAACCCTCGCCCAGCTGCTGGGGCGGCAGACAAAGCAAGCATCTCTTTGCAGCCTGGGCATCCCGCCATCCCCTGAAAGGGATCCTGCAAGCCACGGAAGCTGCAGGAGTCTCCATCAATCACTGAGCATTTCATTATACCTTGGACAACATCCATAATGGGATAAAATGTCAGTAAGTTTACTAGGGGAAAAATAGTAACTTCTCCATAGCCAGTTTGTTTTTTATTGATAGTAATTTTCAAAGACATTCCAATATCTCCAAAGCCATCGTTAATAGCCTCACGACTTGTCCATTCTGATGTGCAAATGAACAGATGCCGAGTCACAGGCGGTAATGCATCGTCTTCGTTTCAGCCCAGAGTAATAAATACGCCTCAGGATTGTCCCAGCGCATCCCTGCGTCCCTCGAAAGTTCTTGCTTTTCTGCACATTCTTGCCTCTGTCAGGGATTTAGAAAAGCCATTTGTTATGTTAAGTGACAAAGGGCTCCTTTGCTCCCCCACAACCCAAAGGGGCCATCTGTGTCTCCAACCCTGGCTTCACCCCAAGATGGGGCTGCTGGGCGGAGAGGCAGTGGGTGGGGGGCTTCCTCTTCATGTGGTCACGGAGTCCAGCTGCTCAGTACCCAGCCACTTCCAGTTTTCCGCAGTCTGGCTGTGGAAACCATTGCCTTCCTCTCGTCTACTAATGTGCTAATTATTCCACTAGTGTTTACTGATCCATTGTCCCGCTAGGTCCCAGGTTAGACTATAGGATCAGAATAATAATAGACAGTATTTATTTGAGCATCTGCTATGTATGGAGCATCGCTTTGTGTAGATGTCCATCTGTCATCTCGTTTAATGTAATCTTCAAAGAGCCTACTGATGCAAGCGGCGCTCTTGCCACTTTAGCAGCGAAGAGTGTGAGTTCCAGGGAAGTCATTGAGAATTCTTCATTCTTCAGAATGAACTATTAAAAATAAAATAGTCACTCCTGGGTCCCTGCTGGCACTCTGAGGCTTGTGTTAGACATTGGACACGTGTTATCTTGTGGAATTCTCACAACCAGCTTCTGGATTGGTACCATGTTCCAGTTTTGTAGATAGGGAACCTACACCTTAGAGAGGGGGTCACATCCCAGGTCACACAGCCCCGTCCTGGCAGAGCAGGAATTCAAGACTCCACTGTCCCATTCTCAGAAACAGGGATGCGCCGTTCCAGCACCGGCAAGTCTTGACCGGGTGCCTCTCGAGCTTCGTGCTTCGTTTTCAGCGGCAGAACTTGTGTTTGGAATGTTTAATCGAAAGCTGAGATGGACTTCTTTGCTGTGCCAACCAACACATTGGAAATCTCTCAGACACTGCTTTTCTTTTACTAAGTAGACAAGCAGAGAATAATTCATGCCCGCTGCTCTGGCTGGGTATTTTCTGCAGCCTATATGATGGATTCGGGAGTCCTGCGGCTCTTGAGAGAGAGAGAGAAGTTTATAGGGATTCGTACCAGGGAAATAGCCCCCACAGGGAGTAGGTGCCTGTGGTTGGCATGCTGAGTGTGGCCACATGTGTTGATGCCCAGCCCTCTGTGGAGGTGGCCTCAGGAGGCATGGAATTTACAAGAGGCCATACTGAAGAAGGTGGCTTTGGCTTCCTCTTCCTGGCATCTTCTGACCTGAGATTCCCTGGAGCCCTGGACAGTGAAAGTGCAGCTTCATGCTGCCATGACTGTCTTCTGCTCTGGGAGTTTAGGCCCCTGGAACTCAGAACCAGGTGTGGTCAGCTGGGCCACCTTTCTGTCCTGGGACTCCTCTGCTTTACCCTGAGGCTTTGGGACTACCAGTGTGGTTTGTGGAGCTGCGACCCACTGTTTCCAGTTAGGTGATAGCAGTGGCATTGTCTGCGACCCTGGTGAGTCACTTGGGGTAAAGATGCTGTCCCTACCCTCCAAGAGGCTTCCGGTTTAGATTTTTTTTAACAACAAGTTAATGGCTGGGATTTGGCTGACTTTGCCTGTATCTTTAAGGCAACATCTTTGAGTGCCGAGATCCTGGGGCGAGCTGGAGTGACAGGGGAAGGACCCTGACCTTAGGATAGGTGTGAGGCTCTGGCTAGAAGAGAGGAGGGAACTGGTCCAGAGCAAAAGTGCATCCACCTGACAGCTGGGGAGACTAAGACATGGACAGTCGAGATGACCCAGCAGAGTCTGAAGTCTTCTTTACCTTGGCAGCACTCGCAAACTGAAGATCCCCCCCCCCCCGCTCCGTTTCAGCAAGGAATGGACATGGAACCCTTCCCCACAGTGCTCAGCAGAAGCCTCCATTCCTTGTGAGGGCCCATGACCTCCCTCTTCTCTGGCCAGCTCTATGAAGCCGTGAGGCTGTTAGGAAGCCTGACCCGTGTTTCTGGTGCACGCTCCAGGCGACCTTTAAGAGGTCCTGAGCTGCAGAGCTTGCCACTCTCAGAGTGTGTGCAGCATCAGCACAGGTGTCCTATCCAGTTCCCAACATAGCACTTGTGGATGTGCCTCTCCAGTTTGGGGACCATGTGAGAGAGTGTTTGCAAATTCCCAAATGCCATTTCTTCAAAATACTGTGATGCATGTGACATTTACAAGCCTGGAGCTGCGCTTGCATTCTCCAAGTTTCTCTGCAAGTCTGGGAGATAGCTCCTTCCTGTCAGTGACAGGGCAGGGCTGTCAGCAGCTCCCACCTGTGTGTGCACGCTTGGGTCTATTGTGCTACTACCCTTTGGAGTCATCCCCAAGTGTCGCTGGCTGGGGAGGTGCTGAGGGTGTGGCAGAGGGCTCCACAATCACTTGGTTACATCAGTTCTACAGGGGCACCTGTCTCAAACTTACAGACTGTTTACATATGCTAGCAACACTCTGCGGAAAGGTGGTTTTAAAGAGACCCCTGCTTATGATACGTCTTAGGTTAGCTAATTCCAGACTTTCCCTGGATCCTGTTCTCCCTCTGGGCGCATGTGAATGTGGCAGGACGGTGTCTTGGGACCACAGTAGAGGCAAAGGGCCTCTCTGAGGCTAGGAATGGAAGAGAGGGTGAGACCATTAAACCATCAATGTTTACAAGGACTCAGCTGTATAAAAATGCCAACTGCGTTGATTTGACCATTGCACACATATGTTGGATCATTGTACTGTACCCCATCAGTATATACAATTAATAGTGTGTGTGTGTGTGTGTGTGTGTGTGTGTGTGTAAAACTCATATCCAAGCACGGGAAGAGGAGTGGTGGAGAAAGCTACAGTCTGGCTCCAGTTTCCTGGCACTACCTTTAGGTGCACAGTAGGCCATTAACTGGGTGCATATCAGGCCATTAACTAAGCAAAGATGCAGAAAGCTTCCCGGCTACCCACTTGGCTCTTGTGCTGGGAGAAGTTGAAGAACAGTTCTCATCCCCTCTACTTTCTACAGAAGCTTGTGGGTCAGGCAGGGCTGGCCATCCCCCCTTTTCCTCACTGGTTGCAGGCGGGCATACTTTCCCATGGCTGGAGGTGCTCCCTGACTCCTAGGCCTGATCTCTATTGTGCTCCCTCTTTGCAGGCACTTACCTGGGATGCTTCAGTGAGGAAGGCCAGGAAAGAACTCTGAAGGGGGCAGTGTTTTATGACTTGAGAAAGATGACCGTGTCGCACTGCCAGGATGCCTGTGCTGAGCGGTGAGTGTTGAGCTGGGCTGTTGACCACACCAGAATAAGGTCAGAAGACAGGCTCGGAACCAAGGGCATCATGGTTGCTGGTTGACTGCCCTGATTTCATTACACCAGCGGGTAAGGAGGAGGAGAAGGGGCTGGGCAGCAGGGCCCTGGAGTATCACCTATTGCATGGGTTTCAGGCCAGTGCTGTGCTGACACTGGGCACGCCTTAATCTCCACCTGTGACCTGTGATTAGGCAGCTCTGGATCATCTTTTGCGTGTTTACACCACAGCAATTGGCAAACACTGCACACCAGAGCTCTGCACATCTCCTGAGAACCCCATCCCCATGCATCCATCACTGATGGAATCCTTGTAACTTGAGACTGTAGATGAAACTGAAGTTCAGTCTCAAAGCTGACAAGAAAGATCCATGGGGCTTAATAGTTTATTCCAAAGAAAACATTATTCCCTGTACTTAGATGGCATTTAATTATGGGTGGAACCTGATTCCCTAGGCCAGTGGTTCCCAACCTTCCTAATGCTGTGACCCTTTAATACAGTTCCTCATGTTGTGGTGACCCCCAGCCATAAAATTATTTCATTTGTACTTCATAACTGAAATTTTGCTAATGCTGTGAATTGCAATGTAAGTATCTGCTATGCTTATATATATATTTGACCCCTGTGAAAGGGTAATTTGCCCTCACAAAGGAGTCGGGACCCACGGGTTGAAAACCATTGGCCATGCCCCTGCCTGCTCACCTAAACCTCATTGGAGATTCAAGTCCATCCCTAAGACTCAACTGTCATCACCTGACTCTGACCTTAACCATAGTTTGGATTCCAGCCTTAGCTCTAGACCCAGCTTGGACTGACTCACACTGTGTCCCTGCAGGTCCTATGTCTATGCCGGCTTGGAGGCTGGTGCAGAGTGCTACTGTGGGAACCGGCTGCCAGTCACACGCGTCAGCCTGAAGGAGTGTAACCAGGAGTGCAAGGGGGAGAAGGGCGCCTTTTGTGGGGCTGTTCGTCGGCTCTCCGTGTACAGTGTGGGGCTGCAGCAGTCGGGCTCCAGGAAGCGTGAGTGTGCCAGCCTCATCCCGAGATTTTATATGTCACCCATGTCCCGCTAACCCTACCCACAGCCCATAGGCCAGAATTGGAGCCCCCTTCTTTGTCATCCGCACCAGACTGGTTCCTGGCATGCTGCAGAGAGAGAGAGGGAGAGGGAGAGAGAGAGAGAGAGAGAGAGGACCATCAAAAACTATAACTACCTAGGTTTACAACTGGGCACACCTTCCCTTGTCCCCGGCAGAAGAAGCTAAGTAGGAAGCCTGGGTTGATGGTGTGGTTACAAATAGCTCAGTTCTCTTTGTGCGGTTCCGGTCTGTTCTCTAACTTTGTTGGATAGAGCTAGGTCTCTAGCCCTACGGTGGTGAATTTGAGGGGCAAAAACTGGTTTGAGGAGATAAAATAAGACTTGAGAATGTGCATCTACAGCCCACATTTGTGTGTGTGTGTGTGTGTGTGTGTGTGTGTGTGTGTGTGTGTGTGTGTGTGTTTGGGGAGTTTAACTTACACCATCTACCAGGGCCTGCAAGCTCTAACATAAAAGTTGGTTCTGGAGCTTTTTGGAGGAGCAAGAACAAAATCTCTCTCTGGAGAGCTATGCAAACAAACAGGCATCAAGGGTTCTCAGATAAATTCTAGCCAAAGATGAGCATACAATTCAGAATTACATAGCTTGCAAAGAAATAGCTCAGCCCTGAGGACGATAGTTGGCCACAGCCACTGCACATAGGGCCAAAGTACAGGGATATTGACTGCTAGAGATGCTCAGGTGCTTCTTGCATCGGACAGGTGTGCCTGGGAGCCGAGAGGCCTAGATGGGGCAGTGTCTTGGAATGAAGACACTGACAATACAGACGAGCTCAAGGATTTGCTAGTGAGTCCATTAACTCAGCAGAAACCCACTGACACCTAGTGTGTCCCAGATTTACCTTGTCTTCCCTTGGACATATCCATAGACTTTCTGAGGACTGGACTGGCCATGTTCACTTCTTGGATCTTTTATTTCTTTGGCCTTTGATCCCTTATCCTGATCCCTGGTCCCTTACTCCTGAGATCTAGCAGGATCAGGCCTGAGGTAGACTCTGGGCCACCCTACCAACTTCCAGCAGACTTAGAGACAGCCAGGTTTTTTTGTTTATTTGCTTGCTTGTGAGACAGCCAGGTTTTTTTGTTTATTTGCTTGCTTGTTTGGTTTGGTTTGATTTGGTTTTGAGTTTTTTGTTGTTGTTGTTGTTGTTGTTTGGTTTGGGGTTTTGTTGTTGTTGTTTGGTTTTGGGTTTTGTTGTTGTTTTGCCTCTGCTTTCGATCGGCTGAGGGACAGATGGTCGGTCATTCAGGACAACCTCTGATCTTGAGTGGGCCAGAACTGCTATCATGGTTCATATTGGCCGTGGTGTCAGTGTCATCTCTGCAGCCAGCTGTGTTTCTGACCTTTGCATTCCGCTCCACTCTCTAGGAGCTATGCTAACAGGCTGTCAGGGGTGATCAGGTGACCACCCTTTGTAAAGTGCAGCTTGCGGCTGCTGGGACACATGCACAAGTATGCCCTTGCCTTCGAGTTGGGATGAGGGTCAGTCCTGACACTTCATCAGTGTCTTCCCTCGACAATGTTTCTCTGCCCTGCGTGGCCCCAGGGCTCTCATCTGGGGAATCCACAGTGAGGGCTATAGAACAGTCTACACTTAATGGCATCAGCCACAAACTGTCACATCAGGGATGTGCACAGACCATTTCTGTGACCACCCAAGCCACATGGGTCACTTCCCTGTTGTGGGTCATGCTGAGCTCCACCCCCCCTCCAGTCCCCCACCAGAATACTGTGCCTCATTCTGTTCATTCATTCACTCAGCGCCGCTTAGCATCTCTTGTTTTAGTGTTGAGGCTGGTTGCAGGGAACCACACACAGCCTCCTTCTGGGAGCTCCATTCTGGAGTCTCATGACTCTCCCCATTGCCCCGCAACCCTGCCATGGCTTGGACTTCCTGAGACACTAGTTCCTTCTCCTGTGTTTTCCCTGCCTTAGTGGCCCTCCCTTCCCTTGTGCTCCTCAATCCGTACCCTCGGCATCTGTCCCATGCCAGTGATTGAGCTCTGAGGCCTGAGCTAAGTCTTTGTTCTTTGTGGCCTGGCCTTGCCACGGGATGGCACAGAGTCTTGTGTGTGGTATATGTCACTAGTTTGTGGGCTATTGTGCCACAATCCTGTGCAGGTGGGGGGTGGGGGATGGGTAGGATACAGCTGTCAGGAGCTGGCACTGGGACATGCAATGCGTCCATTACAGTCCTTAGAGCTTGGAAGATGTCTGTCAGTGAGGAAGAGCCCTCGAGTCTATGACACAGGGCTAGTCATAGGCTGGACAGCTCAGGTCCTGAGGACTGGAAGTCAGCCATTTTCTTTGTAGCAGGTAGCCCTTCTTGGCTCTGTACACTGATTCCCAGACCCCTGGTTCTGTGGTCAATCAAGATGGGCTTCCAGGTCCAGAACTTGGCATGACTTAACAGTTTATACTGAAAAATTCCTTCCCTGATGGAGCCTGGCGAGAGTTTGTGCTGCTGGCCAGATGTGGCGGGGAGAGCAAGCTTAAGTGAAGATGTCAAACCTCAGGAAACCTGATAGGAAGAGGAGTGTGGGATGTGAATCAGATGTCAGCTCAACAAACTTATCCCCAAGCAGCTGGTGCTGGAACATTCCAGAAGGTTTGCTCAGTACCAAGAGAACCAAATAGTGAGCTGAGCTTATCCACCAGAAGGTTGAAGAACAACTTGGCAAGAAAACTTCTTTGTGACTCAGGAATGAGGAGTATCCCTAGAACCCGGGCAGGAGTTCCTTGTCTGCCACAACACAGCAAGAGGCAACAGGAAGTCCAGATGCCCAAGTCCACTTATTTCTCCATATGTATTCTCGGGAGCCATAGAACTTTCTAGACTACCAGCCTGCCAGATCACTCTGAAAGCTAGCATAAAGTAAAATACAAAATGAAGGAAAAAAAAGAGATACCTAGACCCCTCACCTCTACCCCCACCCCCAAAAATTTGGCAGGAAAGGCAACCCCTTAACTCTGATCTTTGTCAGAGACCCTGGGTGACCATGGTTTCCATGGTGGATGTTTCTCAGGTGCTTGGCTCAAGCCCGTCTGGACCCTTTCTCTCTCTCTCTCTCTCTCTCTCTCTCTCTCTCTCTCTCTCTCTCTCTCTCTCTCTCTCTCTCTCTTGATATCTGCCCCTCCTGAGTTCCTGAGTCTATTCGCATAGGCCTTAGGACCCAGAGCCAACCACAGATACCACTTGTCACCCAAAGCCCATTTCTTTCCCTGCAGGACGGACTGCCACCTACCGAGGGTGCTTCCCGCTGCCAGAGAACGTCACCCACACCTTCTCCTCCTCCCTGACACAGGCCAACATGACTGTGGAGACATGCTCTGGATTTTGTTCCCAGAAAGTAAGAACTGTTACCTTTGTGTTGTGCATCAGTCATACAGTGTGCATGGTGGGCTTCAGAGCAGGGGCAGGGCCCATGCTGGGTCACACACATCCACTCTGACAGCCCAGTGGCAGGGTGAGGCCTTATAGCCAGTGTCTCACAGGGTGTGTTGGGTAGTTCACAGGCAACATGATTTGAGTCTACATAGGGAAGGCTGTAAGCTAGAAAGAATGTGCCTGCCTGCCTTTCTGCATGGAAGCTCTTAGCACAAATGTCACATGTTAAATTGACCTTGTTTGGACTCAGAGATGCTGGCTCAATCCTTAGGGACAGCTGATGGATTTTCCATTTTCTGTGCTAAGGGCTGTGACTGGCTGCAGGGGCCATGTCACAACCATTCCTGTGGTTCAATGCAGGCTTTGGAAGGGAGTGGAACTCTGCTGGGGCTAAGCTGGGCAAGGCACCAAAGCCTCTGTCCCCACACTGTGTCCCTTTCTCAATGACAGGAAGAGCTGTGGGCAAAGGCTGGTGGAAGTTGCAAAATTAAAGTCAGAAGTGTATGAGGTGTGGTGGGGGAGCTCCGTGTCCACAGAGCACAGAGGCATTAGGCTGAGTCTCAGCCACCTCACACTGTGGTGGATGCTGCCTCTCTGTAAGTGACCCTAGGTGACAATGGTCTGGGGGGTCTGGGACTGGTACAGTAGCTTCGAGGCTCTGTGGTATTGGATAGCGTAACAGAGCAGAGCTAAGGGGAGGAGAGGGCATTGCCTTTGATGATGGTGACAATGACCGTGAGCAGAAACTAATACTGATCACACATACGTGCTAAGTACTAATCATTTCAAGCACTCGTTAACGAAGTCAACCTTCCTGAGGCCTAACGGGATGGCTGGGATGATGACTTGCATTTTGGCAGGTGAGGAAACTGAGGCAGCTAAGGCAGAACAATCGCGCTGTCTGCCTGTGCTCACTTAGTACTGGTGGAGCTGGGGGTTGAATGGAGCAGGGGCAGCGTGGGGGAAGTGGTTGTGACATCCCTCCTCCTGTTTCACCCAGACCCTACAGCCCCAGTAGGTGCTGCCCTCTTCCTGTTTCCTCAGCTCTCTGGAAATGCTTCTCTGGCAAGTTGGAGGAAAACAAAGCTTTTATAGGCGTTTTCCTCTCGCCTGGGTGTAGTCCTGACATACTTCCCCAGCTTTGCGTCACCAGCCTTTGCAAAGCCGCTGCCATCGGGGTGACAGAGCAGTCACCCCTTTTGGTGACTCGCAGACATCTGGCCTGGGAAATCACGCCTTTTCTCATTTTCATGGTGGGAACTGAATTCAGTGGGGGAGGTAATAAGGACTCCCAAACAACTGCCAGACCTGCCTTAAGTTTTGAGCCATTTCCCCCATAGGGTCCCTTAAACCCCAACTTCCTTCAGAATGTAGAATGCCACTGGTCTGGGGGATAAAGGCAGACTTCTCAGCAGCTTTGGAGGGGCCAGGCCTTTGCAAAGAAAGGCTGCTTTAATCTCAGCAGGGGACCCCTCATATCCCTGGTGGCTATAGGATTCAGCTCAGGTTTGCAGAGGGATAAGCCTGGACACAGGCACAGCCAGGGCTCCTGACTCCACCATCTGTGCTTTCAGGCACTGCAACCTCTTGTGACAGAAGGTAAGGGAGAGATGAGGAAAAAAAAAATGGGCTGAGGAGAAAGTGCAGTCACCACAACTGCAGGCCTGGACCCACTGCTTAGCTTTGAGTAAGTGATGTGTTTATGTAGAACACAGTAAAGAGATACCAAGGCGATGCTCCTGCCTCCCTCCCATCTAGCCTCCTCCCTGGGAGTCAGCTTATTGCCCTGGCTTCCTGTGACCACATTCAGAAACTGAATATTCAGTCGGTTGCATCCTAGACAGGTCCATTACAAATCCCACATCTACGGGGAACACAGGGCCTGTCCTGCCAGACCATCCACCTTAGAGATCACTCCGTATGGGTTGAGAAAGTGAACTCCAGTCTTTCCCAGCCTCACAGATGTCCTATAATTTATTTAACCGATCCCCTGCCATTCAGCTTTTAGATTGTGTCTACTCATTTGCTTTTACAAACAGTGCCGCAGTGACTATGTTTAGGTCATTTTGTATGAGTGAGTCTGTAAGGAAAAGAAGAGAGAATAAAAAATACACTCTGGGTTCAGGAGATATCTTTGTTGTTCAGTCTCTGCTGCCAGAGTGCCCTTGGCAAAGGTTGTACTAACTTTGCACCTCTTTGCAGAGATGAGGGAGTGAATATAGCCACTCCTGAAGGGTTCTCTTTCTTCTGGGAGGGGAGCTCCTAGGAAAATGTCCCAGTATTCTGGATGTGTCTCCCCCGGGCAGTCTTCTAGAGCCCAGAGAGCTCTGCCTGGTGGTTGCAGACAATAATTTAAAGATGAGAAACTCCTTGCTATTTTCAGCTCTCCTTCATATTTACTGGCACAAATCCACATCGCTCCAGTTTTACAGTGACGTGTGCCAGAAGATCCCCGCAGGCTCTCGGTATCATAAGCCTTTTGGCACCTTAGCACCTTGTCTGACTCCCCTGCAGATGCACCTCAGGGGTGAGTTGCTGGCTTAGTTCTAGCATTTGCAGCAGCACAGCTCATCAGAGCCACATGGAAAAACCCCCTCACCCTCCCCCGCCCCCCCCCAATACCCTCAGAGCATCAAGTGTGGGAATCATTTCACTCCTCTCTTGTCCCAGCCCTGTCAGGAGGGGACATTTCCTTGAGTCCTATTGTTGAGAGCTGCAGGGGTTTGCAGCTGTGGAAAGAGTCACCCTTTACAGTGATCAAATTGAAAGTGACTTTTAGCAAAGTGCATTTAGCAGGATTTGGCTGAATTGCCTAGGCTAATGTTTACCGTGCTAAAATCGTGTGTTGGGTACCTGCAGAGCCCAGCGATGGGTGAGGCTCTGCAAGGTAGGGTTTAATGGCTGGGGAGGAGCCAAGATGCTTGGCTGAGTAAGGCTAGTGGCTGGAAGAGAGGTAGGTAAGTTAGAGGGGAGGAGGAGCTGGAGCACGTAGGGCAGTGTGAGCAGATGGATAAGGAGAATGGACATTGATGGTCATTGTGTGGTAACCACTATGTGAAGACAGCAACATTGCAAGAAGAGGCACTGGGAGTCGGGGTGAAAGGCAGGGTGGGAGAAAGTTACAAAGAGCCTTGGGAGTCTGCCTTAGTGTTGAGTGGGCCGTAGTTTTCTTTTTTGTTTTGTTTTACTTGTCCCCAACAGGAAACAGGAAGCGACTGATGATGTAGTTGGGGGAGAGGGGTGTTGCTGTGAATAGCGTGACACTCTCCATCTGTAGGCGGGATGCTCTGGACCACAGGGAGCAGTGGAGCTCATCGGGGAAGGGCTTGAGCTGAGAGCTGCTACAGGAGCCAAATCCTCTTGAGAGGATGGGGGACCCACCTGGGAGGAAGGTGACAAATTCTGTGTGGGTGGAGAGTGGCTCTGGCTGGTAGAGTTCTCCATAAATCCTTCTAGGAGGCAACATTCTGCAGGGTCAGCCTCAGAGATGCTTGGCAAAGCTGCCACGGAAGTCTACCTATGATCTGGCTCTGGAGTACGGGATTACAGCTGTGGCCAGAGCAGAGCCAGTAGAATATCCTCGATGCATCAGAGTGTGCCTCTGGTCCCCAGGCTGCCAGCCTGTCTCCCTTGTCTTCCCCTTACTCACTGGTATAATGGGACTCAAGGCCTCAGCTTGCAGATTTCTGGGTTTGGCTTCGCCCCTCAACAAGGTCTCGGCCTTGGACTGGACCTTGAAGGTTGGAGAATTCATTGTTTCAGGAAAATTGTAGGATATTTTAGCAAGGACCCCAGATTCTGCCCATGGGATGCCAACAGGAACTCTCCCCTCAGGGGTCACAACTCAAACTTCAGACATTGGCCAAGATCTGTGGAGGTGAGACCTACAGCCCTGGAAAGCCAACTTGAATAACATTGCCCTGCCCTGCCTTTCCCGTGGCACTGAATTCCACTTCCTGCATGAAGGCCTGGGGTGGGGAATGCACTGGAAGTTGACCAGCCGTGGCCTCTGCAGGGAGTGGATTCCTTCCTGACTTCCTTCCTGTCCAGAGTGAGTGCGTGGTGGGACAACAGCGAAGGAATGCTTGGCTGTACTCTCCTGTTCCCAGTCCAAGTACTCCCTCCCCTAGAAAGACCAGTGGCACGGCAGGACTGACCAGCACCCAGCCTCATCACATCTGCACTGGGCCAGAAAATCAGTTCAGAGGCCACATGCAGTGGGAATGGCCAGATCCATACTGCAGTACAGACATTGAAAATGTGTCCAGACATGGGGGGGGGGGCCTGGGTGGTGCTCCCAGCAGGGTGTTCAGTGGGGCAGAGCTAAGCCTGAGGGTGTGAGCCTAGGGCAGCAGACGTGAGAAGTGGTGCTTAGAAGCAGGAAATAGAGCACCCCCTCCCTGCAGCACTTCTGAGCTACCTGCTGAAGGATCTCTCGTTGGGACTAGGTAGATAGCACAGATTTAAGAAGCTCCGAGAAGGTAACTGAGCAATAAAGAACATCTGGGAGCAAAAACCAGCCTCTAATGATCTTTTTTCACTAGCAATGTTAATTATATATAATAATGGATTCCACTCTGGCATTTTCACAGTACACATAGTGTATTTTTATTGTGGGCACCCATCCCATCACCTTCTCCTGTTTCCCTCCTCTTTCTGTTGACCCCTTTTCTCTTCCCACCCAGTGTCTTGTGTGTTTTCACATCTTTATTAATGTTGATGGGAATTTCATTAGGGTTGTTTACAGGATCCTGGCTGAAGGGTTGTTTACAATAGCATACTGGTGGCTATGCCACAGGAGGAAAAAAATGTATTTTTCAAGATGGGTTTTTGATCCTACTGCACCTATTGGTTTTGTGGGAGCCTAGGCAGTTTGGATGCTCACCTTACTAGACCTGGATGGAGGTGGGTGGTCCTTGGACTTCCCACAGGGCAGGGAACCCTGATTGCTCTTTAGGCTGACGAGGGAGGGGGAGGGAAAGGGGAAGCGGTGGTGGGGAAGAGACAGAAATCTTTAATAAATAAATAAATAAATAAATAAATAAATAAATAAATAAATAAATAAAAAGGGGAAAAAAGATTATGTGAGTCAGATATGTACAGTGAGTGCAGTGCCTGAAGCAGCCAGAAGAGGGCATCAGATCCCCTGCTGGACAGTTGTGAGCCACCCAACATGGAAGCTGGGAACTGAACTTGGGGCCTCCAGAACAGCCACAAGGGCTCTAAACCAATCAAACATCTCTCCAGCTGCCCCTCCCACCAAAAAGAAAAATACATTTTAAAAGCCCTCTAAAATGGTCTTGTCTAATTTCTGATTTTTTGGGGAGATAAAAGGAAGCTTGCTCCTTTCAGTCACCCTCGAGATCCTGATGCCTTCTTTTTTCCATGCAAGGTAGGAAGTAGCCGGGGTGGCGGGTTAGATACTTCCATTGGACTGGTTCCATCTAGGGTGATGAATTTAAAGACTGATATTTGTGTGCAAGAGCAGAGACTGTTGTGGGAGTGAGGACTCTAAAATGGGAAACTGTGAAGTCTGACACTGTCTGCAAGCAGGTTAATAAGGTGTGACTGCCCCCTCCCAGTCGTATTGCCTCTGGAACTGGAAGGGGTAGCATGACCCTGAGCTTGTGTTTTCCCCCAGTTTACCTGCTCTGACTAAATCCCCCTGATCCCCAGTAGATGGGAGAGTCCCACCCCAGGGAGACCCCCAGCAACCGTCTTTGCCTACGGTGGAGTCTGTGGGAGTCTGAGATCAGTGATCCTTGACATAGCAGGGTTTTCTTTCATTGGGCCGTGTATGTGCCTTCCAGGAGCAGCTCAGGACCGGTGTTTAGACCAGACACGGTGGCACACACCTGCCGTCCTAGCACTCAGGAGGCACAGGGACTGGATGACCGTGAGTTTGAGGCTAGCCTGGGTTGCACAGTAAGACTTGATCTCAAAAGAGCAAGGTCCGTGGATGGGGATCCCTGAGCTCTTGTTTTGCTTTGTAAGACCTTGGTTGCATCCCTAGGACAGCACATACCAGAGTCGTTTAAAAGCCCACACAGAACCTGCGATATTGAACTGTGCGTGTACTCATTGTTTTAGGGGGTTGCAAAGGTAGAAAGGTATCTGTTACAGAAAATTTGAAGGTGCAAAAGTAGAAATAAAACTTACCTATAAGTTTACTATGCCAGAATAAAAAAGAGGTAAAAATATAGCAGCCTTTTGACCTTATCCTAGGTACATGTGCAAGAGCTTTGTTTTCTAATGTAAACATTGGTCTGTGGTGCCTTACATTCATCCTCTTCTTTAATATGACCTGGACATTTCTGTTGCCTTGCTGTGATTTTTGTAGATGTATGACTTTCCACCCTCCCCTCTTCTCCTCTTCCCTCTGCTTCCTCCCCTCTCTTTCCCTTCCTTTCCTTTCCCTCCCCTCTGTCTGCTTCCCTTCTTTCTCTTTCTCATTTCTCCCCCTCTCTCGCTCCATTCTCTCCTTCTTTCTTTTATGCATATGTATGTGTGTATATGCACACAAGTGTGGAGGTGTGTGTGTTCACACACACGGGCAAGCACACATGTGCAAGAGCTCACAGGTACATATGCATGTGGTAGCCAGAGGACAACCTTGGGTATCGTTCCTCAAAAGCCATCCACTTTTGGTTTTATTTAGGCAGGGGTCTCTCACTAGCCTGGAGCTCACTAAGTAGGCTGGGTTGCTGGCCTGCAAGCCCCAGAGATCAACATGACTCTACCTCCCCAGTTCTGGAATCCCAAATGTGCACCACGACATCTGCCCTTTTTAATGTGGGTTCTGGAACTCAGGCCCCCATGCTTGTAGGGCAAGCACTTCACTAATGGACCTAGCTCAGGCCTACTTCCTTATTTCTTTTGTACTCTTTGCTTTCTTTTCTAGCCTGCGAGCACATTCATAATTATTTCCTTGAGCTGCATTAACAAGGGAGCTAAGGATCTGTGGTTTCATATGTACACATGGAAGTACATAACAAACTTTGGATAAGTTTTTCTGACTGTGTCTTGTCTTTCTCAAGTTGGTCCTGAGAAGGGCTTGAACTTGTGATTGTTGGAGTCCTAGTCCCTGCCTGCTATTTTTCATTTGTGATGCTGGCTGGTCCTGCCACTTCCATTCTCCACCATTTGTGCTGCATGGAGGGAGAACGCCTTGTAGGCACAGATCCAGTGATGTCACGACTTACGTTTTGTGCTTCCCGAGTAGCTCATTGTCCAGGCGATGATTGTTTCTCTGAGTCCTCTGAGTCTTTCACTCGTTGGACATGTTTGAGAAGCTGCCTCAGGAGGATCTGGCTCTTGCCCTGATGGTTGGATGCCAGGTCCCTGGGCTGTTGGTGGTTGGGTGTGCCTTTGCCAGTTCTTCTCTCTTACAGTGTTTGGCTTTCATGGAAGATATTCTCTGGAAAGTTGGTCTAGTTTGCCTATTACCCATGGACTTGGGTCTTCTCAAAGCCATGACAAGCCTACTGATACCTATAGGTTTCCCCAAGCCATCATGTTTGGACTTTTCTTCTACCCGTGGGATGGATGTTTAGCATGAGCTCTGGCATCTTGAGGCTGGATGTCTGGAAAAGGCCTGCACGGAGAGCTTTACACTGAGTGGGTGCTGGTAGTCTTGTAGGTGGAGCCTCTCGCACCATTCTTTGAGCCACTCCCGCATCCCCACCATCCTAGCTGATGGGTACTTCCTGGAAGGCACTTGGAGCTTGTTTCACCCCTAGATCCCACCCCATGGATGGAGATATCCACAGCCACAGCCCAGGCCTTTGCTCATGGCTCCCGGCGAGACATAGAGCCTTACCTTCTATCTCAAGACCTGGCCGTTGCCTGATGCCTTCTCCTGGGTCAGGCTCAGTCCCATCCTGCCCAAGTCTCCATCCCAGGCAGGTGCAGGATCAAGACTACTATGCTGTGCATCCATCCTGCCCCAGGACACCGACCTACCTGCCTCTCCTCCGTCTCTGCTGGATCCCAACAACCCCACGCCATGTTCAGGCTCTCTGCCTGCTTTTTCTGCCTGGCTTTTTTCAGCTTGNCCCCCCCCCCCCCCGCCTCTTTCCTTCTGTCTTTTTTTTTTTTCCTCGCTGAAGGTTAGAGTGGAGGCAAGGGCGTGGGAGAACTGAAAGTTGGAAGAGAGATAAGATTCATCAATATTTAACTTTTATGGAAATCTTGTCCTCGAAATCCCATGGGACTGAAAATTGTTCTGTGTTTTCAGGATCCAGAGATGTCGCTGAGGCAGTTATGTTTGTAAATAAAACTGTATGACTATGTGCAGCTCTCCCGTCGCTCTGCAAACACCCGGAAACTTGACAGTTTAATCCACTCAGGGAGGGAAAAGGGTTTGGGTCACTGGTGGGGGCAGTGACATGCTCATGAAGTGGGCAGCCCTGGGATATGAGAATGGAAGGCTCGACCTCAGCAGCATCAGTGCCACTGGGGAGAGCTAGGAGCCCTCCAGCCTCAGCAGAGCACAGGCTGGGGACACCGTTGGCCTCAGCCGGGATCCCAAGATAGCAGGGTCCTAGGTGTGGGATGGCTGACTCAGAGATAGTCGCTTTCCCCTCCCTTACAGTCTTTGATGCTCTTGACCTTAGCTAGCAGGAATATGGCAGGTTCATTGTCAACAGGTTTTGATGGTGGTGGAATCTAAAAAGGATGTTCATTCATTCATTCGTTTGTTCTTTCATCAAACACTTACTAAAAATCTGTCACACATTAGAAGACTGTTTTAGACCCTGAGGGTGTGGCGACACACAGGACACAGAAATCCCTTCCCTGTTTACATCCTTGTGAGCAGGGCAAGACAACAAACCAGGAGAAGAAATAAAACCTAGGGTATGCTGCGCGGTGGTGAGTGCAGCTGTGAAGAGAAAGGTGGGGAAGTCCTTGGGAGTTTACCCAGGAGACATTCATCCTTAGATGTCTCAAAGCCGCTCTGTTCACAGTGGCTGGAAACAGCTCAGACGGCCGTCAAAAAGTGAGTTGGTCAGCGCACGGTCCAGCCACACGTGGAATTCTATGTGAAAGTAAGAAGGAACAAGCTGCCGACGTGTGAAGCGGCGGGGACGGATTAAACAAATGGTTTTCTGAATGAAAGAAGCCACGCTCACAAAAACACACACTCTGCGATTCTATTTATGTGACACTCTAGAATGGATACTGCTGATTCGCAGTGATGGAAAGCGGGATGGTGGTGGCTTAGGTTGAGGCATGGAGAGATGTAGGAGAAAGGGCAGCGGGACCTCTCGGTGGATGGAAGTGCTGCCTGCCTCGATGTGTGTTCGTCAGAGCTGACCAAGCGCTAGATGTGGGGTCGGAGCACTCCATCAGGAACTTAACAGGCAGTATGCACACACAGCGAAGGAGGAGGGGGGAGAGCTCTCAGTTTGGAAAGGGGTAAACAGAGGAGGACTCACTGAGCTGGGGGCTAGAAGAAAGCGAGAGTGGTGTGTGGGGAGGAACATTCCAGGCCATTGAAATAACAGGTGCAAAGGCCCTGGGGTGGGAGCCTGGCTCAGTAGCCAAGGAATGAAAGAGCCCGGTGTCTTAGCTGACTCAGGCTGCTACCTCAGCACCACGGACTGGGCAGATTAAACAGCAGGTATTAATCTTCACATAACTCTGGAGGCTAAAGCTAGAATCATAACTTGGAGGAACCAGCAGCCTTGGTTTCTCCTAAAGCCTCTCTCCTTGACCTGTATCTCCCAGGGTTGTTGGATGCTTACATTGGCCTGCTCTTCCTGTGAGGACACCAGTCACAATGAAGGGCCATCCCAACCTGATGGCTTCATTTTGATTAACTCTATGGAGACTTTGTTCCTAAATAAGGTCCACTCTGAAACTCTGCCGTCACAGGCTGTGCGGGAATGAGCAAGGCACCGCCAAGTTACTGTGTGCTCCCTAAGGGTAACACGGGCCTGGAAGCCCCCATTGGGGTGAAGGTTCTACTGAAGGACAAGGAAGGACGCTGGTATGGTGAAGGAAAGGGGTGAAATTGCAGGGGCCGTACACCACTTTTCACCAGTTCACATCCACGGGGAGTGACTTCCAGGAATGTCCCTAGTCAGGCTACCAAAGGGGCTTATTTGTAAAGCAGTGTGGGGCCCCTGTATGGAATCTACTTAAATACACAGTGGGACCTGTCAGTCCCTTGTGTCAGTGAGCACAGCGCCATCCTAATATGAAGAAGGATGGGGAGGTGGGGGACCGGGATTTCTGGGCTCAGAGGAGAGGCTCCACAGTGCCGTGGGAGTCAGTGATTAGCATTTCTTCCTGGCTGTGTCCCCCAGGCTCCGCTTCGCCTCCCCTGGCTGCGACACTATCTCTTGTCTAACATGAGTGCATGGCTCCTCGGCTTTACCAAGCCATGCACAGAAAGCGCTATTGATTTTCCTTATTTATTTATGAGATTTCTTGCTGTGGGCAAAAAATAAAAAGGTTTGTGCAGTGGTTCCCTTCGCAACAAACACCATCCTCCACCCACTGCCTCCATCTGTCACACAGGCTCTGGGCCTAAGAGGCCTGCTGTGCCCCTTGGGAGACATGGGGGTGGGGCTGAATGTCCCACCTACTGCCCGGCATGTAGTGGGTGCTCACAGGCATGTGTTGTGGAGGTGACTGAATGCATTTCTTGAATGAACTGTGGCAGACACTCAGAAGGGTAAGGAAACCAAACATGTCCCATTCCTATGTGAAATGCCTACTGGATGTCAGGAATAACCACTGGGGCCCAGCTCATCTAGCCATCAGCCTACAGGGTATATTTTATTGTCTTTTATCAATGGTGAGAGTCTGAGTGGTTGAGCATCTTGCCCATTGTTGTACACATGAACCAGATTTCACATCCAGGCCTTCAGGATTCTCTTTCTGCTGTATGATGTGGACACTCCAAAGCAGAACAAAAGCCCACTTGAAAGCTGGCTGAGCCCTCAGAAATAGGTGTGTCCAGTCTCTGTCTGGTGGGGACTTTCCGTTCTCAGAAAGGTCCCATCCATCATCTGAGCATGTCAGGAAGGAACAGGATTTGTGTTTCTCTACTCTTCAGTCTTTGGAGAAAAGACTATAGGATCTGTCCCCATTCTGCTGTGAGACCTCTCTAGGCCAAGGGTTGGCTTTTGTCCATTTCCAGGGGGAGCGTAACCAGCCAAGGGTCTGTTGTCTAACGATGCGGCGCTCCACATCCCGAGCTGCCCGTGTCAGCAGAGCTGGCTTCCTGTCCCCACAGCTTCACTTATGTGGATGTCTTCCCTGATGTCCCCACTCTACCACTCCTGCCAGATGCCGGCCACAGCCTGGACCCTGTTCCAGGACCTGCCCAGCGTTCTGGGCTTTGTTCACCTGTGCCCAGACGCTCACTCAGTGTGGTGACAGTTGTCACCCGTTCATTCTGAGCTCCTGCAGGGCAGAAGTCACATCTCACTTCTGTGACTACCTCTGGTTTGGACACAGAGCCTGGTGGTCATCCCTGCTGAGCCTGTGTGAGTGGCAGCACCTCCACAGAGTGCAGCTAACACCTGAACCGCAGGTACAAGCCACTCCCTCCCTGGCCTCACGCTCCTCCTCTTCTTCCCTACAGGAATTTCCTCTGGCCATCCTCCGGGGCTGGGACTGCTACTGTACCTATCCTACCCCCCAATTCAGCCTGCGGGATGCTGTGGATGGAGCACTGTGCAGCCAGGCCCCTGAGGCTCAGGGGCTACCTGGCTACTGTGAGGTTTACCAGACACCTGTACAAGGTGAGCTCTGCATACCCTCCTGGACTGTGGCGTTGGTCTGGAGCAGTGGTTCTCAGCCTTCCTAATGCTGTGACCCTTTAGTACAGCTGTGGCGATCCCCAACCATGACATTATTTTCATTGCTGCTTCATAACTGTAATTTTGCAACTGTTATAAATTTTAATGTAAATATTTGATATTTCTGGCAGTCTTAGGTGACACCTATGAAAGGGTCGTTCTAACCGCAAAGGGTTGAGAACTACTGGTCTGGGCCCAAAGTGCTCCCAAGGCTAGAAAGACTAGGTATGCCTAACTATAAAGCCACAGGGTACAAGGTATGTAGAGTTCCCTGTATCTCTTCTCAGTAGATAAGTGAGAGGAAAGGTCGGGTGAGGCCAGGCTTCTTTTGAAAATATGAGCTATTGGGGATGGTAGTATAAGAGGCAGAGAGGAAGAGCAATGAAAAGGGGAATAATGCAAGACTCAGAGGCACAGGAAGGGCGCTTAGGTCTCAGAAGCCTCCATGTGCTTGCAGGCCCCTAGGGTGAGCATCATCACAGTTGGGCTCTGCTGACCCCAGGGACTGATGGGAAAGACTAGCTCATAAAGAGAAGCATCCCCGCTGTTGTCCAGTGCCTCCAGGGATTGCCCCCTAGTGACTTGTACATCTTCCAGTAGCCCTGGGGAGAGACCATAAGAAGCACAGCTGTTGGCCTGAGATCAGCCCAGCTTCAGTTCATTGCACTGCAGTGGCATGGCTGGGTCCATAGTTCTGTCCATCTCCCCTAGCAGAATCAGGAGTTCTCTGTGTTCTGCCAGGATACTTTGGCTGTCCCAAAGAGCTAGAGTGGGGTGAGTGTCCCCCACTCTACTCCCAGAACACTCAACTCCCAGCCACGAGGGATGGGAGGCTTTATCATATCACCAGCCACTCAAGGTACAGGTGACAAATTGCTTAATCACCAGTCCCTGTCCAGAGGACTTCGGCAACAGCTCTGAGATCACAGTGCAGGTGAGTGACTCCTTGGTGACTTCTGGGCTTTCAGACACCCGGTGCACAGACAGGAGGTTCCTGCCCAACAAGTCTAAAGTGTTTGTGGCTCTGTCAAGCTTCCCTGGAGCTGGGAACACATGGGCAAGACACCTGATCGAGCATGCCACTGGCTTCTACACAGGAAGCTACTACTTCGATGGAACCCTGTACAACAAGGGTAAGCCAGGGGTGCTGGGGAAGAAGAGGCAGCCCCATACGGTCCCCTCACAGACCAGCCCTCTTCAGAGCACTGGAATTTCTCCATTGCGCCCCAGACAGTAAGGGATTAAGGGTGAAAATTAATCTGCCTCTACCTCTTTTTTCCTGGCAAATGGTAACTCTTCGAAATGCCATTTAAAAAAAAAAAAGGTCCAGAAATGCTCAAGAACTTTATGATTTCTAATCTTTCCCCTGTAAAACTAAGCGGTCTCATTATGCTGAGTAAATTAACTTAACCGGCTCAAGTTTGTGAGCTGCTCAAGAACGCAGACCCTCAGACAAGTCAAGTGGCGTCTAAATTTGGCAAAATGTATTTCTCAGTTGTCACGGGGTGCAGCATTTGCTCTGGGCTTCTGTACCAGAGTTTGGATTGCAAAAAGAGCTGATACTGTCAGAAACCAAACAACCTAGTGTGCTTGGCAGCAAGTTCTTAAAGTGGTTGTGCATGTGTAGCCTAGCCCATCTTCCCTGAGAGGCTAAGGGCACCTACAGATGCGGGAGACAGTTGCCAGATAAGTACATGGCCCTGCTTTCTTTCACCCCTGTGCCCAGGCTGTAGTGACCTACAATATTTGCCTAGGAGGCCTGTACCAGCTGCCTGGATTCACATGTACAAAAGTGGCCAAAGAGTGGAATGCCAGCTTCAGGGCTGCCAAGAGGCACCTGGGCTGTGGGCTCTCAGACATGGCCTAGCATTCATTTGGCTATAGTTTGAATCTTCCTCTTAATGGCATCCTAGCCTGTTTGATAAAAATCAATCAAGGCAAATGCTTCTGGTGTTTGACCCATGACATTAGCAAGCTTTGGTGGGTAACCTCCAGTTCTGGGTTTGAGAGTTAACATTTTCCAGGTACCAGGAAAGCGCTGGTGCCACCGTAGCTATGGATGCTTTGCAACCACTACCAGAGGGAGGCTTCTGTGTTTTCAAAACCCCAAAACAAGTTTATGGAGATTTAAGGAGCCTGTTCTCTGAGATGGGTATCCTGACCTATGGTCCAGGGACTCTGGGCATCATCCAGAAAGCCTCCAGAGCATCCCACTTTGTGGGTTCTCCTGCTCTGCTCCCTTAAGCCCCTGTGCTCCACACTTGGACCATATCACCTTCTGGTCCACAGCCTTAAAGTTGGGGTCTGCTCTTGTTCCTTGATTGCTGTCATATTTGTTCTTCCTGTTGCTGTGACAAAATAACGCAGACAGAAGCAACTCAAGGAAGGGTGGGTTTATTTGGATCACAGTTTGAGATGGAGTCCATTGGGGAAGTCAAGGGAGCAGAAGACTGAGTGGCTGTGTTTACAGTCAGGAAAAAGAAAAGCAATGGATGCTTATACTCAGCCAGCTTCCTCCTCTTCTGTGGTACAGGACCTGGTTCAGGGCAAGGGTGTCACTTTCCTTTTGGGTAGGTCTGGCTCCTTCAATTAACCCAATCAAGATTGTCCCCCATGGACATGGCCAGTGCCATATCCTTCACGCGTGTGCCCAGAGGCTTGTCTCCTAGCTGAGTCCAATCTTATCAAGCTACAGCACTAGCCACCAACTGATCCAAAGTCCAACGCAAGGAGCCACGAGAACTTTGTGGAATCTTGTGACTCTGGGGACCAATGAGTCCAGTCTGACCTTTCCTCTCAGTCAGCTGTCACTGAGATTCTAAGTGCACAGTGCTTCACCAAGGATCCAAGGGAGGGTGTGGGTAGCAGAGATATTGGTCTGGGGGACAACCCTCCATTCATGGGAGTAGAGTTATGAGTCCTCAAATGTCGTGGGTGAGGCCTTTGCCAGACTTGCCCTGGATCCTGTAGTAGAGAACCTTTACTCGTGTGATAATCCAGGGACCCGTGATAGGCTATGGCATAAGGTCATAGGGAGGCTCCTGTTGTTTTCAGTCACTGGCCCATGATGGCTGCCTTGTCTCTCCTGGAGAGGTGGCTAGAAGATAGGGGTTTCACAGGAACACTCAAGGGCTCAGAGACAGGGCTCTAGCACAGTTGTCAGGATGCTATGTGACATTGTAGGTCACATACCCACTCTGAGCCTCTGTCTTCGTCTGGGCCAAAATTCTTTGCAATGCTCCTCTGGAATTATCTCCCTGGAAAGTCCAACATTTGTATCTATAATCAGACCCTGGGGACTGCAGAAGGTAATTTGCCTCATGCCGATGTGAGCATCCTCTTCCCTACTGGTAGACACCTCCTGTTCACACTTTCCCTGAGACAACAGTCACTCCTGTGAAGGCCTCTCCTGCCCCCATTCATAGAACCCCCAGTACCTCATCAGTCCTTGTGTTATTGTGGAAGTGGGATCGCCCCAAGTGAGGGTGAGGATTCCTTCCTCCACAGAGGTCCTCTGATTCCTCCTGAGCAGGGTTCAAGGGTGAGAAAGACCATTGGCGGAGCCGGCGCACCATCTGTGTGAAGACACATGAGAGTGGCAGGAGGGAGATCGAGATGTTTGACTCCGCCATTCTCCTGATCCGGAACCCCTACAGATCTCTAGTTGCTGAATTTAATAGGAAATGCGCTGGACACCTGGGCTATGCCCCTGACCGCAACTGGAAGAGCAAAGGTGAGGGACGGATGGCCTGGGCAGGGGACTGACAGGTGTACCAGGGTGGTGCAAGGTCAGAATACATGTTCCTGGCTGTGGGAAGGCCTGGTCGCACTCATTTCTCCCCATCTTCCCCAAGCTTGCTCTGTCCACACTGCCATGCCGATGGCAAGTTAAAATCCTCCTCTTTCCACCCCCAGTGGTGGGTGGTGAGGTCACATAGACCTAGGAGTTGCTTAGAGCTGAGACAGCCCTAGGCACACATGTCCCTGTCTGCCCCTCATCCTGAATCAGGAAGCCATGTTCACCTGCCATTCAGAACTGGGAAGGGAGTGTGCACACCTGGTCTGTGTCCAGGGTTTAGTATGGTCGTCCTTCCTAAGCTGCCCCCACTGACTTTTCTATGGTTTGTCCAAGTAACTCTCCAGATGAGCCCAGAGGGTACCAGGGTGATGGTGGGCAGGGCTGGGTCTTAATCCTGCTTCCGAGTCAGCTTGGACAACCATAGCAAGACAGTGGTGATGGGGACTTAAATAACAGTTCTTTATTCTTCATGTCCAGTGAGGCCCTTCTCCCAGGTTTCAGACAGTACTCCACGGCCATATGGCAGAGACCCTCTTCTTGTAGGGACACGAATCCCATCTCAAGGGCCACACTCTTATGACCTCATCTAACCTAGATTGTCTTCCAAAAGCCTCTTTTATACACACTATCATATTCAGGTCCAGAAATGCAGACATTCAGTCATAACACCCTTGTTTCCTGATATGGCATGGACACTCTCTTTATGAAGTGATCCTCTTGACCTCAGCTCCTGAAATTCTACCGTTTGCCAGGCCCTGCCTGAAGATCCTGCCCTTGAAGAACTGTGGTCTGGTCTTTGATCCCTCCAATCACAGATTGAACCCTAGTCCCCATTATGATGATATTTGATGGAGGTGCACATCTGGAGGTGACGATGTCAGTTAAGTCATGAGCAAAACTCTACCCAGGGCAGCATGGGTGAAGATGCTACAGGGCCAGCACCAGCTGAACCTGTGCTCGCCAGGGCAGCATTGGGTGGAGATGCTACGGGGCCAGCACCACTCCTCCTTGTCCAGGATAGTCCCAAAGGTCAAAGAACTCACAGCACACAGGAGAGGGCCAGCTTTCGCTTGATACATGGCAGGCTAGATCTGTCTTAAATTGGTACCCAAGATCACTGTCTTTCAGGCAGACCCAGGCCTCTGCCAAGTTGAACTTGACAGGAACCCTTCATTCACACTGGATACCCAAGTGGATCAGCCTCAGGTCGAGAGGTCAAAAACAGGCAGCTCCTTCTCCTCGACAGGCCCTTCAGAGCCAGCAGCCCCAGGAGGCAACCCTGACTTCATTACTTCTCTCCCTGTTTCAGAGTGGCCGGAATTTGTGAATAGCTATGCCTCCTGGTGGTCCTCGCACGTCCTAGATTGGCTCAAGTACGGGAAGCGGCTGCTGGTCGTGCACTACGAAGAGCTGAGGCGCAGTCTGGTGCCCACGCTGCGGGAGATGGTGGCCTTCCTCAATGTCTCTGTGAGCGAGGAACGACTTCTCTGTGTGGAGAACAACAAAGAGGGCAGCTTCAGGCGGCGTGGCCGGCGCCCTCATGACCCGGAGCCCTTCACCCCAGAGATGAAAGACCTGATCAATGGCTATATCCGGACAGTGGACCAGGCTTTGCGTGACCACAACTGGGCTGGCCTGCCCAGGGAGTATGTGCCCAGATGATAGGCCCACCCTGGCTACCTGGTCCTGCTGAGATGCAGCTGGACTAACGGGCTGAACACTGCTCTAGTGCGCTGATCTGTGGACCCCTGGGCTGCATGGCTGCTGGCACACTGTCAGCAAGGTGTTCTCGCGGGTGCAACTTCATGAGCAGGGGATCCACCAAGCCTGCCCAGACAGATGTGCATTGCAGGACACTCCTTGCCAGACACTTGCACATCCTCAGACACACTTAGACATCATCCACCACCCACAGTGCCCATCTTAATGTGCCTAAGCCATTTGAGTAGGGTGGACCAGACACTCCCAGCTTTGCACACACAGCCAGATTTGGACACATACGTACAGGTGCCAGGGTGTATGCTTCCAGAGACTGACTGTCTGCCTCATATAGACACACTTGCACACACTCAAGGCTTCGGGAGGCCTTTGGCTTCCTGGGTCCAGCTGGGCACAAACTGGACTTTTGGGGCCCTTGGCTCTGGAATACCATTCTGGGCTGGCGGTATTGCTCCGGGCAGTACAGTGGGGACTGGGGGGATGGAGGTACACAGACAGAGTGTTGCTGATGGGTACTGTGTGACCCTGGCTGCGTGTCTGACATCCCATAAATGTGTGTGCTGTGACATCCTGGCACTGCAAACCACTGTGTCTCTGCCTCTCTCTTCTCTATGGATGGGGACTGGCAACACTGGCAGCATGGGGCCCGCTGCTGCCCCCACCCCACCCCACTGCTGCCCCCACCCCCACCCCACTGCTGCCCCCACCCCCACCCCTGCAAGCATACACATGCTGACCTTAGAACAGCCACTACTAGTCAACACATCGCTGTTACCCTCTTTTAGCTAACAACACCAGGGCATCCAAGTCCACTTGCTTCTCCACCCAACTGTTTTGGGAAGCTGAAGCATCAAACCCTGTCCATAAGGAGTGAGGGCCAGAAGCTGAGATGGCGGCTTGGCCTACAGGGGACCTCCAGACTCAAGGGTGACCACATACCAGCAGGAGGGGGTTGTGGTGAGAAAAAGAGGCCCTAGGTGATATGTCACCTCAGGGACCACTAGGAGCAGTTGCCCCTCATATTAGCAAGCCCGTGCCCTATGGACGTCACACAGAAAATTCTGTACAAGCCAAGTATAGAAACATCCACCTTCCTTCTCAGCACTTTGGAGGTGAAAGCAGTAGACTCAGGCCCTCAGGCTCATCATCAGCTTCGTATCGTGAATCTGAAGCTAGCCTGGGCTACACAAAAGAGCACAGAGTGCCAGGTGATCCTTGAAGAAGCTTGACAAAGCCTCTGCCCGCCCCCTATGGCAGAAACCTCCCTGATACCACATTGACTCTGACTTTGCCTGTCACTGCTACCATGACACTGCCTCCACCACACTTCTGGCTTTGTTTCTGTGGCTAACCTTGTTCCCCGTCCTTGGTCCATGTCTTCATCAAAAGACAGTAAGATAGGGATATAGTTTTCCTTAGTCATCCCCACTCTGCCCTCTGTGCTACTCACAGGGCGATGATGAGTGTGACCCCCTTCCTGCCAGTCTCACCAGTGTGGGATTGTCCCAGTGGGTGTGGGAAGCCAGTCACAGAGGAAAGTGTGTGTTATGTGATCTCAGAAGGGCTAAGTGAGCTACATCCCCAGGATCTTCAGGGAATGCTTCACAGCAGTCTAGAGGTGGTTTTAATTGAGAATGGCCCCTGCTAGGAAAGGAGGGACAGCATGTGTGCATGTGCGGAGGTTTGGAGGTCCCTCTACCTCTGCAGTAAGAGGAGGGAGTGGGTAGGTGAGGACAGAGGAGGGACGTAGAAATGGACTTGGCTCTCATAGCCTTTTAGCGTTCAGCCTAGCCTGCCAGCCTGAGACCAGAATAACTGCTTATGCTCACAAGCCTTGTTAGGTCACCTTTGCTGCGTGTCTTGTGCTCAGAAATTGATGTAGTTTGGGAGCAAGGAACAAGAGAGGGAGTAAGAGGTGGGGATTGATGGGCCCTGGCAGGGGTGAAGAACAGGTTGGGCCTAAACTCCATAGGGCTTCTCCATGAGAGGTAACCCTGGCAAGGCATAGGGTCTTGCCCTTGGAATGCCCTCGGGGAGACATCCCTCAACCCAAGCAAAGCTTATAGAAGGAGAAGCAGTGTGGACATTTGAGAAGATGGTCATGGATAGGTCCCAACCTGCTCCCTGGCTAGGTAGGTGTTCTTATCTGGGAATATAGGGTGGTAGTTTGTACCACAGAACACCTCCCCTAGCTGCATATCTGCTCCTAAGTTTACAAGTCCTTCCTGTAGAGTTTATCCTTTTTTAATCACACCCTGCCTCCTGCCTACAAGTCCTCTTCCCACACCCATATCATTTTATTTTGTTTTGTAACCCACTAAGTTTAATCGGGGCCATCTGTGAAACCACAGGTTTGAAACTATTTGTTGGGTCATGGAGAGCTCATCAGTGAGGACAGAGCATCATCAGTGAGGACACAACATCAGTAAAAACACAACATCAATGAGGACACAACATCAGTGAGGACACAACATCAGTGAGGACACAACATCAGTGAGGACACAGCATCATCAGTGAGGACACAGCATCAGTGAGGACACAGCATCAGTGAGGACACAGCATCAGTGAGGACACAGCATCAGTGAGGAAAACAGTTATCTGCCCCATGCCCAGAATCCATCAGTATCCCGTTGTTCAGCAGTGAGGAGTAGAGCCATTTACTCACTTGCTTTCCTGGACTTGCTCAGTTAACTCCCTTTATAGCCCAGGACCACCTGCCTATGGGCAGCACCACCCACCATGACCTGAGCGCTCTTACATCAATTACCAATCAAGAAAATGCCCATAAATGTGGCTATCTATAAGCTAATCTTATGGGGAAAACTCAGTTAAAGTTCCCTCTTCCCAGGAGGTTCAAGTTGACAATGAGAGCTAACTTTGACAAAGTCTTTCTCCCAGCACCCCGGCCAGTAGTTTGCCTTGCTCCTTTCAGTACTGTGAAAGCTGGCCATCAGGGAAGAGGATGCCAGCTCAGCTACATCTTTATTTTTCTGTGTATTGCATACAAAATGTGTGATCTCTTTAGCAATCGTGTCTTATCAACTAGTTCTGGTGGCCATTCAAGAAGAATGACACACGTTGTTTTGGTTTCCCGTGACTCTGGGGCCTCCATGGCTGCCCTGCTTAGTTTTTTTTTTTTTTTGTCAACTTGACACAAACTCAAGTCACTTTAGAAAAGAGGGTCAAAATTGAGAAAATGCCCAATCATATCTTTCTGCAGGCAACTCTGTGGTGCATTATCTTGATGAATAGTTGTCTTTAGTGGACTCAGGCCATCGGGAGTTGTGCCATCCCTGGGTAGAGGGTCCTAAATAGTTTAATAAGGCAGGCCGAGGAGGCCATGAGGATCAAGACAATAAAGAACACTTCTCTGCAGCTTCTGCTTCAGTTCCTACTTCCTGGTTATTGCTCTGGGTTCCTGTCCTCACTTCCCTAAGTGATGGACTTAATAAGCTGTAAGGTGAAATAACACTTTCCTCCCTAAGTTGCTTTTGGTCATGGTGTTTTGTTACATCAATAGAAACACCAAGAAGACAATGGCCAACAACTCAGGGAAGTGTCCCATACCTGGCACTAGAATTTTTGTTTAAGAATCCCTGAATATTGGGCTCAGCATTATTCAGTCATGCAGGCAATCACCCTTCAAACTAACTTCAAACGCCCATGTCTCGCTGGAGTAACATAAGCAATACAAGAACACAGCCTGTCCCCAATAAGAATTGCCATTCCCATCGTAAGCACCCCTCATGAGAACAATTTAGGGAAAAAAAGGCAAGACAAAGAGTTCAAAAGAACTATGATAAACATGTTCAAAAACTTCAAATAGGACACAGACAGACACCAGAATGAAGTCAGAGAGAATGGGAATAAAGCCTCTGAAGTGTGGAAAGAGAACAAACAGCTGAATGAAATTTAGGATATGAAAGTAGAATTCAATGAATAGGTAGAAATTCTAAAGAAAGCCCAAACTGAAATTAAACTGGAAATGAAAAAAAGTCAATAAATCAAATAAGAAACTCAATGGAAAGCCTTGCCAGCAAAATTGATCACATGGAAGGCAGAGTTAGGGGGGTTGAAGACAGGGTAGAGGAATGAATTACTCAAAGGAAATAATAGCTTTTTGAAATCACATAAATGGAACATGCAGGATATTTAAGGCACTATGCAAAGACCAAATCTAAGGAACCTATTCTTGGCCTTCTCTTAGGATCACTCAGTTCAGCATAAACCTGGTAAGGCTAGAGTCTCCAGCAATCTACTCAGGCTTGATATATCCACCACTCAATCTGAAAGAACAATCGAGGCAGTTACCTAGGAGAATCCATGATATCTTGAAGGGAAGCCAGGAAAAACCGGCATCCCAGAGTCTCAAATATACAGCAGACATGATGTCAGACTTTGGAGAGCAAAGAGCTAGAGTCTTACTGAGATGATCCGTGGCCTCCTGCTGGTCACCCAATAGATCCCCAAAGGAAGGCTTAGAAGGGTGTGGAGGGAGACCTGGCAGGGTCTGCAGCCAAGCATGATGTCCTGGTCTTCCCCTGCCATCCCAGGAATCTGGGAGAATAGCAGTTCCAGAGAGTTTATCTGGGAAGTTGGGGTGATACGTTCACAGCTGCCAGGTACCCGAAGGCCTCGCCTCCTGTCAGCTGGAGCACTACCAATTCATATGGCTCACTTTTTGCGTGAATAAATGAGTGCAAAGGCCCTGTGGTGGCGGCTGACCTTCCACGGGTCAACCCAATCAGCTTCATTAGGAGGGGGCATCTGCCCACCCTTTTAGAGAAGTCCATTCGACTCATCCATGACTCTCAGCTGCTCACTAGAGAGGATGCTCCTATGCCCACTAGCCAAATCATAAAAGCCAGTCTGTCTGGAAAGCAGGCGTGTGATAACTGCATCGGGACCCAATTCGAAAAGAACAGCAAAGCCCTAACTGTCTACAGATTCCAACTCCAGTAGCAAGGCTGTGAAGTGGCACAAACCTGTGTTTAAAACATGCAATTTTTATGGATTTTATCTCCTGTTGTGGATCAATTTGGAAAAACCAAAATATATAATTTTAAAGAACTAAAACACATTCTGATAATCTCAGTGATGTGTAAATGAGAGAGAAGAATAGACAGGCTCCCAGGCCCTGGGAAGAAAACTGCTTAATTATGTGAGCATCTTATAATGAAGCTTCTTGCAGCTAAAATTAGATTTTGAGTGCATGAATATGCGAGCGTGTTTGCACATCAGAATGCAGTTTTTCCTCTTAAAAGTAGCAAGAGCTCTTTGGTTCTCATGGCGGCCCCAAGAGCGGGGAGGCAGGGAGGAAGAACTGAAGGTTCTTCTTGAGGCTGCAAAAATCCTTAGGGCCCAGCTTTCTTTTAGACTCAGGAAACAGGGGATGTTAGAATCCAGTGTATCCAAAGCAGCCCATGGAGAGCTGGGGAGGAGTTGGTTGCTCTGATCGCGTGTTGTTTGCCACTGGTGTGGGGTGTGTTGAGCTGAACAAGGATGAGTAGAGGGGTTTTTGAGTGATGGGGAGTGTGATGACCAGGTTGATTTGTTCTCGGTCTCTCACCCAAAAAAATGAGAGGTTTGGTGGCTGTTGGTTCCACTGCCAATGTCTGTTCCCCCAGCTTCTGTCATCAGAGCCCCTCGTTTCTTCTGGATTTTCATGTACTGTGAGTCTCACCATCTTCAGGTAGAACCCTTGGCCTCTCCTTACGTCAATGACATGGTCCACCTCTATGGCTACAGTGACTGGTCCTTGCGCAACCATGTGAGCCAAGTTCCTAGACTTTCCTGGGAACACTGGGTAACACTTGTAAGCCCCAACTAGATGTGCAAGAGGAGACAGGTAACGCCGGGTCTCCAAAGTGGCCAGATGACTTGAGAGCACCATGAACTCACACTCACTTTGGTAAGGAAGAAAGCTTCTGGGATTTGAAAGGTTACTTTCTTCCGTGTGAGACTGGATGTCAGAGACTTAGTAAGAAGCTGTGCCAAGACAAGTGTGTAAGTCAGTCCATGAAGGTGACCTGGACGTCCTTAGGAAAGAATTCCTACTGGACACTTGAGCTACACTGTCCATTATCTCAGTCCACCTTAGTCCTCTGATGTTGTTACTACTTGATTACTGTCTCTGCTTGGCAGAAAAGAAGACCAAGGTAACAACTGTAACAGCTGTAAAAGCTTGGCCCTGTTGTGTTTCTCATAATGCATTTGTGGAGAAAATCTATGGTTTTGGGAGACATTCTTGACAATGGACTCAGCCTACAGGTGAGGCCCACTTCAAGCAATAACAGATCCACTGCGTGTGCTGTAAACTGTCTCCCGAAGGAAGGCAGGTACGATGGTTAATATTGAGCGTCAAGTAGATATGATGCAGAATCACCTAGGAGACAAACTTTCCTAGGGTGTGTCTAGGAGGAAGGTTCTAGATTGGGTTCGTTGGGCGGGAAGACCCAGGCTGACCGTGAGCAGTACCGTTCCACGGGTTGGGATCTCAGATGGAGTGAAGAGGAAAAGGCACTGGTATGTTTTTGCTTCCTGGCTACTGATGTCGTGTGTCCAGCTGTCTCATCCTCTAGCTGCTGTGCCTTCAGTGATGGACTGTGTCTTCAAACTGTGAACCAAAGTACACGCTTCCTTCCTTCAAGTTCTTGTGTCAGGTATATTGTCACAGCAAACAGAAACCTAATGCACCAGGTGTGGTGAACCATCCAGCTTTAGTATTTCTCCAAATGAAATATTGGGTAGAACAGGAGTAGCGTCATTGGAGGGGAGGGGGGTAAATCCAGTAGAGTCCTCTCTTCTGCCCTGCCCCCGTAACCTCATTGTGGACTAGAAATTGGAGGGACAAAAGAAGTGATTCTGTCTCTTCCTTGTAGCTCTTCTTGGAAAGTCCTAATGGCTTAGAGTGAACGTCCTGAACGCCAGGGTGGAGGTCTTCGTGATGTGTAGAGAAAGGCAAGGATCTCAGGAGGTTAATGTGAGCATGCTTATCCATAGTTACCACTTTGTGGCTGAAACTAGATTTTCCTCCATACACAAATATAAAAAAAAATTCAATAACTCAATGGAAATTAAATGTGCTTATCAGCTCATTTGGAAGTGACACTGTTTATTTCGCTGCTAATCCTTTGCCAGGAGACTTTACAGTGGGTGCTCGAGTTCCCTCCTTAAGGCCATCGATCAAGCATCCTTAGTACTTGGAAAGCTGCTCCGAGGAAGTATGCTGGGCCACCTCCAGACACACGCTAGATGTGTGCCCTTCCTTCCAAAGTGGTAGTGAACCACTGTATCATCTGGGGATGGCAGCTCTGCCTGCTGGAGGAAGAGTAATCAAGTGAGCTAATGCCAAAGCACCAGTGACTGTTGGAATAAAGCATGTGCTTCCTTGGCCTACTACCAGATCGCTCATCTATTATTTTATATAAATACATATATATGCATATATGAGAAAGAGATACTTGCTGATCAGTCTATTGCCAGTCCTAAAATATCAGGCCTTTGAAACTGTCAGGCATCCTAAGAGCTTCACACAGATGCTGACTTGGACCAAGACGACCTGGGCTCCCATCTGGGAGGATAATTTGCTTGTTACATGGCCTTGGGAAAGTATGTCCTCTCTCTGAATCTCAATATCTTCTTTTAAAAACAATTAAAGCTTAAGAATTATCTAAAGCCTCATCTAGCTTGTGGATTCTAAAATTTGGCTTAATTCATCCACATAATCATGTGAAAAAAATGAGTCTTCTCGTATCCCACTCAAAGCACAGGGCCTCGCCAATGACGTCATAGCAGATGGACTTGCACTCGCTTGGTTTCTCAAGTTTGATCACATTCCCTCAAATGGACAGTGTCTAATAGTCGTTTTATGGTAATGATAATAGTAACGATAACTTTTCTTTATCTCTCCCATTCTTTATTTTTTATCCGCTTCTTTTAATTCAATGAAAATGTTCTCCAACACTTCTCATTCTCTTGGAAAGCTGTATTTATATATTGCCATCTTTAGAATTTTAAGCTGCTGGAGCCAAGGACAGCATGCATTTTGTACTTACCTTTGCAGCCTCTGCCACTAGCAGAGAACCTGGTTTGCACAGCAGGCCGGGAAACTGTAAGGAGAATATAAAGAGGAACTAATGGAAACCTAACATCACCTAGGTTTTAGGAGTTTCCTAAGAAGATAGTATTGTCCTGGGAAACACAGCTGTGCCTTTGCCATTTGGGAGATGCTGAGGAAGACAGGTGGTAGAGTGTTGCTACCAGTGGTTCGTTAACTAGTTCAGAGACTGGTCTGGGTTGAAACTGCCCAGAGTGGCAGGTGTGAGGAGGAGAGAAACATGGCACACACCGAATTCTGTCCGAGTGCTGTTTTGAGTCACCACATTAGTTTGTGGCCAACCATCTGCTCCTAACTCTTGGAGAGGAACAGGATACAAATTAGTAAAATTCCTGACCATGGACATTCAAAAAGACAGTCTAACAACAGGCTCCACAACTTGGTTCTACACCAGAGCTTGTGCTGGTCTTCTTTGCCTCGGAACAGGTGGAGAGTGGCAGCTTCCCCACCTCTCGTGGCTCTATAGTTCCTCACCTAAAACCAGCCACTAAGTTTACAGCAGAACTTCTTTCTTTTCATAGAAGGCTCCCTTCTGGGGTTGGGGATGTAGTTCAGTTGGTAAAAAACGTTTGCATAAATCCCTGGGTTTAATCCCTAACACCACAGAGGCAGTGAGCAAGCTACCAGCCACCGTCCTCTGTAACCAGGTCTTGGAAATAGCATCACATCACCGATCATTACTGTACCCATGAGAAGCAAGTCACCCAACGCAGTCCAGGAGTGCAGAAGAGCACAAACCTCCAAAGACAGTAAACATCAGGATCTACCCTGAAGTCGTGGCATCCTGAGACTTCTTGCACCTGGGCCTCACCTCACCCTTATACAAGCTTCAGCATCCTCACCTGAGTTTCTCCAGACAAGTAATCCTGCTGGGCTCCTGCCTTCCTTGTTATTGGAGATGAGGATTATTTTCTAGCATCTCATCGCTTCCAACCACGGTCATCACTGTTTTTAATCAGAGAGAGAGAGAGAGAGAGAGAGAGAGAGAGAGAGAGAGAGAGAGAGAGAGAGAGAGCACATATATAGGCATTACATGCCATAGCGCGTGTGTAAGATCAGAGGACAGCTTCAGGTACCGGCTTTCATCTTCTGCTCTGTTTCAGACAGAACCTCTTCACGTTTGCTGCTGTGGAGGCCAGGCTAGCCCCCCTGCCAGTCCCCATCATCTCTGCCTCCCATCTCACTGCCAAGAGTGCTGGGATTACATATGCTGCTGTATGCCTGTCCTTACAAAGTTTCTGGGGCTCTAAACGCAGGTCCCCATGCTTGCATAGCAAGGAACCATAACCCCAGCCCTGCCATCACTTCTTTCATGGTCTCCGCCTCCACCTGTCATGCAACCAGCAAGAATCACTCTGGTTAGGCACCCTAGTGGA
The DNA here is from genome assembly GCF_014885135.2 of Alexandromys fortis. Lineage (NCBI taxonomy): Eukaryota > Metazoa > Chordata > Mammalia > Rodentia > Cricetidae > Alexandromys > Alexandromys fortis. The sequence continues at coordinate 1,902,056 of NW_026068017.1, read as the reverse complement.
CGGCCCACGCTCCCGGCCCACCATGAAACCTATTCTTAATGGAATACATTAATCCGCTATATGCCAAGTTCCCCCCATACCATGGCCACATTAACCTCCATCAGATAATTAAGGGCTTGGCTTACCATGAGAGACCTCAGATGTCACCTTTCTGCCACCCGATACATCTTTAAATGACACAGACTCTAATGAGATGTTCAGATATAGAAAACTGAATGACTCCTTGCTTTCATGTGACATTTATTCAGCCAGAGTGATCGGACGCCACCACTACATTACTTCCAATTTCTACCTGACCTTGGGTGGTGGAGGGTAATCTTTAAGGAAAACTATCCATTTAATCTCCCTTGCCTTATTAGCATTTAATTGCTCTGACAAATTTTTTAAATGTACTAAGGATGTTAAGATTATAATTCAATTTTCCTCTCAAACAGCCCAGTAGCCAGGAGCAGTGGGGCCGTCTCTGGCACAGCTGGGTTCTCTTAAGGGTGGCATCCTAGGCCTCGTGCTGCCTTGTGCTCCTCTGAGTACCCAGAATGATGATGCCGATATTCACGCCACAGGTACCATCAGGACCTCCTCCGTGTGCCACCCCCTTCTCAGTGGCCTGAACTTGGCTCTGCAGTTCAGAGCAGTGAGCTACATAAAGATCCATGTGATTTTTGTATAGGACCAGGAAAAGGACAATCTGTGCTTGGGAAGCCAGAGAGCAAATCTTCTAACTGAACAAATATCTTGGCCCAGAGATACCATATGCAAATTTATGTGTATCTTCAATTGCTGAAGAACAATAGATGGAAATGAGCCAGTGACATCATATGTTAGCCCACCCAGCTGCGCTGGTGTGGCTAGGCTTACACATGGCTGCCTTACTGTCCTACTCCTAGCTAAGGCAGGGCCAGCATCTATGCTCGCACTGGCTCCTGCTCTTTCCTTTACACCTGGTTGAGGGTCTTTTTCTCAGGTAGCCCTGTCCTGACAGCGCAGCATAGCTTAGCAATATGGAATAAGTCCCATTCCTCATATCAATTTCTGCCCCGGTTTGCTTTCTGTGGCCCTGATGAACACCACCACCAAAAGGAACTTGGGAAAGAAAGGGTTAATTTGATTTACACACCCCAATCACAGTCCATTATTGAGGAAATTCAGGACGGGAACTTGAGCGTGAACAGAAGCTGGAACTGTAGAGGGATGCTGCTAAGTGGCTTGATTTCAAAGTCTTGTTCAGCTTACTTCTTTCAGCCCAAGAGGTGGCCCCACCCTCAGTGAGCTGAGCCTTCCTAATCAATAAAACATCCCACAGGGGTGCCCACAGGCTGATCTGATAGAGGCAGTTTCTCTACTGAGCTTTCCTCCTCCCAGATGACATTTTGTGTGAAGTTGAGAAAAACTAGCCAATACGGGCCCCATCACCTACTCTGACTCTTTAAAACAGCGCAGTTGCCCAGTGAGTTAGCCTCTCGTTTTCTCAGAGATGCCTCCTGTTGATTCCTCTTGCTTGCCCTGGCCTCCTCAATCAATGAGCCTTCTTTTGTCAAAGTCACCAGCCCTGGGAGGTAGACAATGAAACTTCAATGAATGAGAAAATTCCCCCCTTGTAGTCCGAAAGACTTGGGTTTTAGAAGCAACTTTAGCACTAATTGGCTGTGAACCTTTAGAGGACACTCTCCCCTCCCTTAGAATGGTCACTGTCGTAACCATTTATGAGCAGAAACTGGATTTGACCTTGTGATTTGTCTCCCTGGACAGAGAGAGCCCTTTGGACCATTGGAGCCCTAGCGCCTAGCTGAAGTGATTGGAATCTAGTTTTGCTGACTTGAGCTTAGACCTGAGAGACCCTGGCCTGTTTCCTGGCTGTGTGAAATGAACACATGAGAATGTGGGTCCACGGAGCCTGTCACATGGTCATTCTGAGGTCTCTGCAAGATAATTGGTATCATTGTGTTGCGAGAAGAAGGCATTGCACATAATCCTAAAATGATGATCTAAATACAAGACAAACACTGTGACCTCACCAAGTCAGTACTCTCATTTACCCACGCCACTCTCTTATCCCTTTTCATGCTGATTTAGTTCGAACCAGATGAGCTAAAATGGCCCATAGAGGCACAGATGTTTTGTTTTGTTTGTAACAAGGTCAAAGTCTGATGATCAGGCTGTTCTTGAACTTGGTAATCTTCCTGCCTCAGCCTCCCAAGTGCTGGGATTATAGGCTTGAGTCTGTCTATTCATAGCTTCCAATTCTTTTCATTTAGCATCCTTTTATTGATATTTCTCATTTTCAGTGACCTTTTAAAATCATCTCCCCAAATCTGTCTTTTTCCCACTCTCCTATGAGCCCCTCCCAGGAGAATGGGCATAATAACGTCCACTCCGTTCTCTGCATTCGTATAAACTCAGATAACACTTGCGTGGTAACAAGTGGCCCTGTCTGCATCTACCTCCACCTACAAATACTGACAGAACTTAGGGGGACATATGGTCATACAATGGATGCCCTGATTTTTTCTTTTCTGCGGAATCACATGCTCTGCTCATTCCTTTAGTATGCAACATGACCTTCTGCGGATGAGATTTCTCAGATAGGTGGCTCCACCCCACTGGCACGAGGAGAAACATATTCAACCTTTGATCCCTATTTATTTTTGTCTGAACTCTTTAAAATTTCTGGTTTATGTTTGTTCATCATGCACACAAGATAATACATACAAGTAACTATCTGTAGTTTGGAGGTGTGCACTCTCATTAAATAACATCAAAAGTGCTGGCTTGAGACCACTAATCTGCAGAATCGGGGAACAATTTGGTCGCCACCCTCTCCTCTGTCTGAGTGCATACCCAGGCTGATTCTTGATGTTAAACAAGATTCGTTACAATTGAGGCCACAGCCAGCCACACTCCACAGGGGTGTTTATATGCTGGAGTCCCCAAAGTGTAAACTGGGGATTCAAAGGGCATGTGCTATTTTCATATTAATCAATGTGTGGCCTGCTCTCTAAAAGGTCTGTAACAATTCATATTTCATATTGCTATCAGTGGAGATATGGATTCCATTGGCATTCATAGCCCGACACAGACCTCATAGTTCTTTTAAGCTTGGCCTGTCCAATGGGAGGGTGGCGAAGTGAATCCTGTTTGAATCTTTAAAAGCATCCTCACATGTGAGGGTGGGTACTGGACCACATGACTTTCAAAACTCTTCCAGCTTTCATATAGAGGATTTCACCACCTGCTCTTGGGGTCACCCGTTAGCAGTGTGTACTCAGTCTCCCCTCTACCAGCTGTTGTGAATCCCAGAGACATCTTGGGGAAAACAGAAAGGAAATAACAAACCAGAGGCTGGAATAAAAGTTGAATCTGGTCCAGGAGATGGTGTGGTCAATACTATTCAGCCTGTGAAAATCACCGAGGCTAGATCTGTGATTTCACCCAGAACAAATACTAAAAAGCAGCGCGTCATCTTTCTAGTGGCAAGTGTATTCATAGGAAATATTTTAAGATCAATGGCTGCAAAAGATGTGGTTTTCCTCAGAGATTCACTTTTCAAATGGCTCTGTTTTAAAAGTGCTATCTTAATAAATATTCATGGAGAGAGCACGGTTGATGTGTTTTTTTTTTTACCATTTATAGCTCATACTTCAAAGGTCCAAGAGAGGGTAAAGACACATGATACACTTCTTGGCCTCTTAGGGGAAGTGCAAAAGAGATGGGTGAGGGAGCTTTGCTCTCCTCTGGCTGCAAGCGCCTGGCAGGGGGCTACACTCTCCACTTCCACTCTCCTACAGCAGCACTTTCTGCACCAGCCAAGCCCTGCTCAGAGCACAGCTGGGGGAGAAAGAGGACTTGGGGGTTAGAAGGCATGTGTGAGCAGGCTTTGTAATAACTGCCATTTAGCGAGGATTTGTAGTATGCCCAGCATCCACATGGATGCTTCCTAAGCCTTCCTTCACTGAGTCCTTCCTGTAGCTCTGTGAAACTTTCTCTTTGACAGATGAGGAAATCAGGCTTCAGAAAGGTGAAGCTGTTTGTCCCCGGTGTTCACACAATGAGTCAGATGTCAGGAAAACGACTGAAACTCGGGCCCACGTGGCTGCCACTTCCACTGTGATTCACCTCAGTGCCTCGGTTTCTTAAATGTGATTTCCCCCTCAGAGCCGCTGTTCCATGCCCTGCCAGAGCTGGAGAAACAGGAGAAATCTTGAGTGATGTTAAATTCTTTCTTTCTCATGGTCCTTGGTAAGCTCAAGTTGGCTACCTGCTCTGGACATGAGGGTCCCACAGCTCCTGGAAGGTCAACCTTTTTGACCCTTGCCAGATAGCAGCCCACCTCGCTGAAGAACTGAAAAGCTGGCCTCTTAATCCCGAAAATATTTCTCAGTACTGAGTAAATGTACTTTGTTTTTTATAATAACAGCTTTCACCATTGGCAGTAGCCAGAATCCCTTGCTTAAGATGTTAGAACCATTTTCCATGGCCTGCAGAATAAGACCCAGAGGCCCCCTTGGCGTGGCACTGGAGACTTTCTGTAACATTCACACAAGCCTAATGACTCTAACTTCCCGTGTATGCTTCAGTCCACCTCGTTAGTCAGTGTAGACGGCAGTTCTCCCATCTGCTCAGAGTGTCTTTTTCCCCTCTTGGACCATTCACGTCTTAAGCATCCTTCATAGCCTGAACTGAATGGACCTGCCTCCCCCGGCAGCCTCTTCTCTCTCAGGCAGAGTTGAAGGGTCTCTCCTGTGGTATCCCCACGGTCTCATTTCCATGCCTCTCGCTCCTTATCTGCCTTGGCAACTAGACTGGGAATTCCTCATGGGCAGGACCCATGCTGTTCACCCCCATTGTCACTCAGTCACCGTGACGTCTACGGCAATAATAACAGATGGCATTTATGGAGAGTTAGGATGTGACTGTCCTTGGTCCTTAGCACATCCCAGGAGGAAGATATTATACTGACTTTGATTTAACTGGTAAGGAATGGCGTTCCCCATGGTCCCATTGAAAATGGCAGCTCTCAGAGTAACCGCTGGCTTCGTTTGGTGCTGTTAACTGTTTGATGAATCAGACATATGTTAGCAATCAAGTAAGGAATAAGACAAAAGTCACTAGCGAGAGAAGCTGTCTATCCACTCATTACAGGAAGACATTTTCTAGAATCCAAGCAATGAAAGTGAGCCTTCTCTTTGGTTAGTAACATTTCATGGAAGCACTTGCTGTCACAGCCACTCAAGTGAGTGTCTTTTTAAAAGCATGCCAAGGAATACGAATATCCTCTGGAGGATGGACTGTAGAGCTGTGTCCAGCTCCAGCAGAGGCGGATCACCTGGGCTCCTTCAGGTTGTGCTACACTATCCTCCAGCGCAAACTTCACCCAAGACTGCCACACGATGCCATAGTATAGAATAGTCAGGAAGCCAACGGGATGCAGAGGACCAGAGAAAGGGTGGATGGTGAGCAGCGGGGACCATGGGCATTGGTGAAAGCAAGGACATTGATGCAAGAACTGTGGAGATAAAACCATGGCAACAATCTGTAAAACTATAAGTCACACAGAACACTATGTCAGACACACTTAGATCAGGAAGTGGACACAGGACCTGGGGCTTGTACAGAGGCAACAAAAGACAAGAGCCAAGTATCTGATATTCAGAGGAGGACCTCAGGGGTGTCCACTATATGTCCTCTGCCCCACTTGCTCTGCACTGGGAGAATTCTGGTGACCTAGCAATAAAGAAACACTGAGACTGAAAAACAACACAAACACACACACCTTCACATACACACTTATATATGCATGCAAACACCTTTAGTCTCACACATATGCACATTCTCATATAAATGCTGACGCGTGCAGACATGCACACACATACAGAGATAGATACAATTTCTGCCTCACTTAGACATGTACTCACATACATATATTTACATATGAGACACCTCTGCACATGCACACACACACACATTCATGGGTGCCTGCACACATACCCTTACACACACAGATGCGAGGATCTTATCACATCAAAGCAAAAATATCGGGAAAATATCATTTCTAGAATGAAATCAGAATGCTCCCAAGGTCAGCGAGACCCTCTGAGAGGATGCCAATTAGCGACTCCATCCCCTTATTCTCCATAGGTTGCTGGCCTTGTAATGGTGAGAAAATGTCTCTTGAAATCAGCACTCTCTCTCTCTCTCTCTCTCTCTCTCTCTCTCTCTCTCTCTCTCTCTCTGTCTCTCTCTCTCTCTCTCTCACACACACACACACACACACATACACACACACACACAACACACACACACACACACACGGGGGGGGTTGCACACACACTTCACGCGGAGAATCTAATTTTCATTAGTAATATAGAAACCATTTCTTTTTTCATGTGTTTCTGGAAACACATGAAAGCATCCTTTTGCTGTTGCTGTTGTTCTGAACATGAGAGCCTGCTAACTAGCTCCCAGGGTATTCAACAATCCAGTTCTGTTTCCAGAAGAGCTAAGAAGCAGTGGCAGTGGGCCTGAAGTCTCTGCCACAATCTCAAGGGATAGGATTTGATAGGATTCAACCAGTCCAATTTAGCCTTTAAGCACCTTTCATTCCTTTGCTGCCAGCCTTGGTCCTTCAGTCCTATAGTTAACGCTGATCATCCCTGCCCTTGCCTTGGCCCGGGTTCTGGTCTCCTGCAAAGACTTCCAGAGCCTCAGGACTATCAATAGAGAGGAGAGTCTGTGGCTTCAGGCTGTTCGCTAATTGAAATGAAAGCCAGGGGATAAGAGCTTTCAGGTGTGCTGCTCCTCTGGCTTGAGAACAGTGTGGTTGCGCGAGCTGGACCTGGCCCAGGTACCAGGCTCTGATTCAGGATAATGGGAACCACCTGCTCCAGTGCCCTTGCTGCACCCCACACTCTCCGTCTTTGAAAGTCTTTGATGACGGGAGCGAGGTTGAGCAATTATGGAAGAGCGCTTTCCGCGATGCGTTTATGGTTGTATTCTGAAGGAAGCAAACATATGCCTATTAAGCATGGGGAGAATTATCAGCGAATGTTTTTAAATGACCAATAAAAATGAAATTATCATTGCTCATTGTTTTTATGGATCATAATGTCTTTTTTTCTTACGGAAATATCTAACAAACTCCCTTCCTAGTCGAGGCCGCTAATTATGTAGTTAGCACACAGTAATCCATGCAAGTGGGTTCTCGCCTGTCATAATTTATCTTCATAAATGTAATTGGCCCAATGAAAGAGACCACAAAATAATTCTGCAAAGAGTTGGATTCAAGAAACATGGATTCTCCCTTCTGTTTTCCGAAAAATACAAGCTTGGGATAGAAGTGTTTACCCTCCCCCCCCCGCCCCCTCACTGACCATCTACCCCAATTTGTAGGCCAAGTATTTACCAGTTCATTAAAACCCTGTTCAATTTGAATCACTGGCTGAATTCTGGGGTTAAATCAAAATTTGGAACAAATCCCAACCACATGACCTGGAAATCCATCCAGTGAGTGAGCTGGTAAGGAGCAGGCAGAGAAGACAGCTCGGGCTGACAGTAACCAGTGCTCCCGAAGAGGCAGAGATGAGCTACCAGTCCAGAGGAAGGAGCTGCTTCCTGGTGGGAAATCAGAGGCACTTTCTGTACACAGCAGCCTTGAGCTGAACCTTGTGTGGTGAGAGGGATGGGGCTAGTGGGGAGGGAGGCAGCCACTTTAAGAGCTAGGCTCACTTAGACGGGCATGGGGATAACTTCAGCGTGAGGCAGGCAGAAGAGAGATGGTGAGAAAGCACAGGACTGAAGTCCTGACCCAGAAGCAGAAAGCATAGATTGATTTTGTAACTCAGGGTCATACTGAGCTTCCTCGCTACACAGGGAAAAAAAAGAAGCGTGGAAACACGGAAGCATCAGCACAGCACACCAGCTTGCCAGACCCTGGCTGGGTCTTTGGGAGAGACCTCGAGGAATCAGGCACAAAGCCACCCTGAAACTGAAGGAAGTGAAGACGGCACCGAAGCCACTGCTGGCTTGAACTCGTGGCGGTGCTGTGATTCAGGCTGGGGGTAGTGTCGCTGTTTCCTTGTGGCAGTCGGTCCAGATGAGGTCACTCTGTCCCATCCCACAGCAGGCACAGATACGGGCCAGGAGGTAGGATCCAAGAACACGGGGGTATTGCAGAAAGAGTGACTGGTGGTATCACAGGTACAGACAGTTAGAACCAAAGGGTGATGAGTGTCCATGAAGAAAATCTTTGTTGGATGGCATGAGCTGGGGCTGGGGCAGGAGCATTAGCATGAGGGGTGAGCTGGCCTGGGGTACATGGAGTCTCAGAGCTGGGGTGGGTATCTCAACAGTGCCCAATACCCACACCTCTGCTCTCTCTCATCAGCAGACCTAGTGACTCGGGAAACTGTGTCTCTGAATGTTTTAATGAATACATCCTATGCTTCTGAGGCAGTTTTACATTGAGGGATCTTTGTGATGGTTTAGACTGGGCCTGCTTGGAGGAAGTCTTAACCTTTCATGTTATTAAGAGCCCTAACTCAGTAAACCTGTAACCTAGATGGAGCTTCCTCACTTTCCCTCCCTCCCCATCCTTAGCTCCTCTTTATTCTCTCTGCCATCTCACTTTTCTACTACACCCTACTCTATCTCTGGGGGTTCCTTTGTGGTAGATTCCAACTCATCTGTGTGTATGTGTATGTGCGCACGTGCATGCATGTGTGTATGTGTGTGCACGCATTTGTGTGTGTGTGCGTATGTGCATGCATGTGTGTGTGTGTGTGTGTGTGTGTGTGTGTAGGCCAGTGGTCCATGTTGGTGTCTTCTTCAATCACTGTCCACTTTATTTTTTGAGACGAGTTCTCTCAGTGAATCTGAAGCTCGTAGTTTTTGCTAGACTTGCAGATCAGCAAGTCCCAGAAATCCTCCAGTTGTCTTCCAGGACTACAAGTACATGGTGTTCCACTGGCTCTAGAGAGATCAGACTCAGTTCTTCGTGTTTGGAAGACAAGCTCTCTTCCGAGTGAGCCATCTCCCCAGCCTCTTCTCTGTCATGTAGACTTTTACCTGGCACACTCAGTCCACTGCCTAGAAATCTACAGAATGGATTTTTCTGACTTGACTTTCACAGAGTCTGTACAGTTTGTTTATACAAGTGAGGCGCTGGCAAATACAATGCAATCCAAGGTGTGGGATGCCTGGACACAACTGAGCTTTCTAGGACCATGCTTTAATGATCAACTAGAAACCACCCGCCAGTGAGATTCTGCCACTCACACTAGACCCCAGAAGAAACTCACAGCATAGGCCTGGACCTGCTCTGGACCCTGGAGCCAAGGCAGCCAAGCAATAACGTGAAGCAGATGCACCTAGCCGAGCCCAGCTGCACCAGGCCGCATCTTCATCAAACTGTAGACCCACTATTCTTATAGAATACACTTATTTTATTTACATTACTGAGTTTGGGAGATGTTTGTTATGTAGCATTACCAACACTTCTACTAACTAATACAACTGGACTACTTTAGGTGTTTAAACCCTCACTCTTTTGAGTCCAAATGGCAACTCAGACTGATAGATAACTGTAGACAACACCACAAACAAGGATCGCTTTTCCTTCAGGGTCTTAAACTATCTCCTCCGGAAGCTTCTGGTCTTCCTTCCTTCCTTCATTTACTCCTATGTTTGATGAAGAGCTCTTGGGCTAAGACTTAGCAAAGGCACCAGGACACATGAGGTACGGCTGTAAACTGAGATGAGGCATATCCTATCCTGTTAAATGAGAGCAAAAGATGTGTGCTCAAATAATTACATCCCAAGACACCTTCCATAGTTCTTATCCCAAAGCAAACCAAGTATGGATGAAATAATCATTCTTGCAACTGCCCTTGTTTATAGTCAAAAGCAATTATCTGTGAATATGTTAAAAAATCTATAGTAATTACGAGCTTGCCTTTTCCTCTTTCACAGATCATATGAGCCAGCAAAGAAGTGGATTTAAAGGCAGTTTTACCGTATGCCGATATCCAATGCATTTTCCTGTAATAAAAGTGGGCTTTGGGCACCATCCTGGAAGGTGCAAGTGAAACACACTTGTAACTGGGTAGGACTGACTCGGGGATCACTCAGCCCTTCATCCTCTGTGTCAGTCACACCCCGTGATGGAACCAGTCACACACACAACCTGAAGACACTCCCTGAAACCATGCAGACCTGTGGAGTCTGGCTGTGCTCAACTCAGCATGGCCAGGCTGGTAATCAACAAAAATGAGTCCAAGACACCCAAGTCCCCAATGCCTTGGGCCTAGAGGGATATTGTGCCAGGACAGAGGTCTTTCTGACCTCTATTCTATATTGAGATGGAGACATACAGGAATAGATTCTCCTTAGGATGTCAAGAAGGGACTCAATCATCCTTTTGACCAGGACACCCAGTGTTGCAAATGCAGGAAGATGAGCAAAATGATGAAAACATGGTCCTACCCTCAGGTTTCTTATGGACCCATGAGAGTCACAGACAAGCATGCTCTAATTAATGGCTATATAAAGTTAAAAAAAAAAAGAACCTAAACTTATTTGCCCCACTAGTCCCTCATTCACAAAAGTGCATCAGCTGTAGGTATAGCATGAGCTTGCTGCTTTGATTCTTAAATCAAAGAAGTTAATTGATGCTACGCAGATATAACTAGTTGCTACCCAACACCCATGGATTTCACTGCGGTGGCACTACACCTTGGGAAAATGTTCTTTCCAGATTCCTTTGCTGCAATGAACAGCCATGTGTCCACATCTCAGTTCCAGCCAACAGGAGGCAGGTGGGACTCTTGGTGAGGGAATTGCCTCCCGAATGGAGGACAGGCTTTGGGAGAAGCTTCTGTCCTCTCTCCAGAAGCAATGTATGGAAGAACTAGTCAGTGTGTGAGAGCGAGGACAAAGCCATATGCCTTGGTTGGCAAAGCAGGTGGGTGGAGGGAATTTGACTTCCCAGTGGCATCCTTGGGCACCTGTACACACTCTACTTAACTTCCATCCTCTCCATTGTCACAGAATAGCTCTGGCTTAGGCCTTTCTATGTTGGATCAGTGGGAGGGAGACCAACAAGTGATAACATGATTGGGGATGATTAAAGAATAGTAAGTACACACGTGGAATTTTATAATGAAACATTACTTTGTGCAATTAATACAGTTTGATAAAACAGGGGTGGGGAGACTGGACAGTCTCCCCAGAATTAAATCCCCAGCCATACAGACACCAAACTTCCATCTTCCTTTGTGCTCGGTGGAATGCCTGGGACTTATAGTCACAGATTAACGGTTAACGGGAGAGATGCGAAGCCCTGTTTCCACACTGGACCCATTCTGTGCCTTTCCCTCAGGGCCTCAGTGTCCCTGCCTGCATTAGGACAAAGGACTTAGAGCCATTATATCTTAGCATCCCTGCTGCAGTTAGATTCTGAGGCTTCAGACCCAGGTGCCCCCATCCTAACCAACCCAGCGCCACCACCCTCACCCCCACCCTACCCAGCCCAGCATGGGCCTCCTGGAGAGAGGCAGCCTGTCATTCAGAGAACTCTCTTTCTCCAAAATCTAATATCCCCTCATCTCCCATTATGAGTTCAGTTATGGGAGCCTTCATAGCAGGTGTCATTAAATAGACATTAAGACCCAACAGGGCATGTTTTACGGGACCATTACCATATGCCTGATGTTTGCCGTGACAAATGGAGACCCAGTCAACCACTCCATGTGATAATGGGCCGGGAAACACCCCCTGGGGTGAGTTAATGTGATTAGAAGATGAAGCTCTCTTTGTTTAATACCATTCCCTGGAAGGAGATGGCTTCCTCTCTGCTGATGCACCTCAAAGTCGGCTTTCACCCTCCTCTTCCTGAGGCCAGCAGTTTCGAGGGACAAGTGAGAGAGAGACCGTGGAGCTAGCATGACCACATTGATCATCACATCATCTGTGTCCAGAAGCACAAACTGACCTTCCACTGAGGTTTGAACTGTGATTCAAGGACCAAGGGCTATGCTATCTCAGTTTCCCCCATCATGATTGCACTTTGAAAGCCAGAAACAGAGTAGCAAAACCGAGAGAATTGCCTTTGTCCAGGTTCTCCACTGTTACACCTTGCTCAGTCTGGGTACATTTATGAGAATTGAGACATTAACATTGTTACAATATGCCTAGTGAATCTTTTATTTGGAGCCCCTATTCATGCCCTTCTGCTCTGTGATCAGATTCAGGATATGGCCATTATTGTATTTACAGTGGGTCATTGTGCTTCCAGACTATTCAAAATCAAGTTCATAGCACCTCGAGTTTGCAACCTCTTCTCAGCCCAGGCTTTGTATGACCCGCCAAGGGCTCTGACAATTAACCTTGACCCAGGAAGAGAGTTCCACTAGGTCCCCAAGCTGAGGCCCTTCTTGATTTTCAGATTCCTGGGTATCATTATTATTAATTATTATTTTTACCCCTAGCAGCCTCTTTATCTGGCATGCCAAACCAAAAGGGACACGAAAGGAGAGCACCGATTTCTAATGACTCTGAAGGTTCCAAATCAAATCAGGGCATATTTGATGATGGCCCGCAGATAAAATACGAAGTGTATGACCGATGACGGTGGGAGCCAGTGTGAGTAATGTAATTTAGAAGGACATTTTTTGCCAAGGCGGAAGGCGGTGCTGAGAGATTTACATCGACAGGACAAAAGTTCCCGAAAGCTGCGGTTCTCCCGCGGCCTGAGATGATGTTATTTGCTGTTGGCAGCCACGCCGGGTTGGAAAAAGAAAGACCACCCTTGCAGATTGTCACTTCATTTGAGTCCTCCGTGGCTTCCATCCAAAGTGCTGCACTCCAAAGTGCTCCCCTCTGAGGAGGCAGCCTTTAAGACCGGTCCGCTGCTCTCCACCCTGCCTTTCTCCTTGGATTCTTCCAGTTGCCAGAACCCTAAGGGAGGCAGCAATGAGTAAGGTTCCAGTCATGAGAAGTCTGTGGGGCACCAGGCCACCACCTGCCTCTCTCGGTGAGGCCCCCTTCTCTCTACTGGGAGGGTACTACTCACCCCTGGGGATGAGAGCAGTTTTCCTCTTTTGTTTGCTTAGTGCCTTTAACCTGATAGTGGTGGTGGCTTGAATGAGGATGACCATCTGTAGGTTCAGATATTTGAATGCTTGGTCCCTAGTTGGTGAAACTATTTGGGAAGGTGTGGCCATCAGGAAGTGTGGCCTTGTGGGAGGAAGTGTGTCACTGGGGGTGAACTCAGGGGCTTCAAAAGCCCACACCATTCCCAGTTAGTTCTTTCTATCTGGTACTTGTGGATAATGCTGTAAACTCTCAGCTACTGCACTAGCCCCACACCTGCCTGCCTGCTGCCATGCTCCCTGCCATGTAGCAGACATGGACTCTAACACTCAGGAACTAGTAGCCCCCGATAATCTCTTCTGTAAGTTGCCTTGGTCATGGTATCTTATCACAGCCCCAGAGAAGCAACTAAGACATGTTCCCAAGGTTGCCAGGGTCTCTGTCCTCTGAACTGGCCTCATGGTTCCAGGTTCCAGGTTTGCCTCTTATTGAAAGGAGGAAGAAGCAGTAAGCCTCTATTTGACCAGCAGCTGGTACATAGGATGTATGTCTCAAAGAACCAAAGGCCTGGGCAAGAATGCTGTGAGCCAGTGTACTGGAAGATGCCTCTACCACCTTCACACAAACAATAGCAACAGCAAATGCAGGCACCACTACCATTGAAGTATTTATCTCAAGACTGCATAAATTATGTAGTCTCAGGATATTACTATGAGGGAGGTGTTATTTCTATTTTACAAAAGAAGTATCTAAGAAAGGTAGGACAATCAGCCTAAAACCAAATCATCGGGGTCTCTCTGCATGATTACACACAGAAGCCCCATCTAAGTGAACAGTGTGGGCATTGCAGAAAAACACTAAGGATAGCATATAATGGGCATGGAGTTTCCAGACCTCCCAGGCTTGTCTTAGAGTAGCCAGTGCTTCCTAAACCCACCCAGACACTGAACCAGGTTTCCTGTAGAAACACAGGAATGTCTGCCCTTCTATGCACACAGAAGTGTGGGGCACCAGGTCCTGACCGTATGCTGCTGGTTACTTCCATGGTGAGCCTGGATCTCTGATTTCATTCTCATCCTCAACGCCTACCCAATGGCTAAGTCACCTAGGATGTGTCCCAAGAGGCACTTTCCCAGCCTCACTTCCCTTCTACTCTGAAAGCAATATGAGGTAGTGACCTAGGTCCCTACAATATAGTGTCCCAGGGACCTAAGCATGCTGTTGAATAATGTGGAGTTTGCATTCAGGACAGCCTGGAGCCGACTCCATGTCTCTCCCGCATCAGGAGGGCCTCTTCCCAGCCCTGCATGATGCAGGACCTTCCACCAGCACCTGCCTGCTGACAGGACTCTTGCAAGTCCCGCTCTGCTGCCATCAGCTGACCTAGTTTCATTCCTATTCCCTTGAAATAGCCTTATCCCAGTTCACTCTGTGTCGTCTGACAAATGTGTTTCTTTATTAGGGTGAACCGGGCCCTTGGAGGTGGCAGAGTGGGTCATGGGCTAGCAAGGTTGCCATGGAAATTATTCACTTGTCATTGAATTATTCATTTGTGTAGCCCATCTAGAATGCCCCCCTCGGGCTCACAGCTGGCAGACAGACACACAGATGGAGAGACCTGGGGAGGATGAATCTGCATCCGCTGCTCTGCCTGAGAGGTGCTTTATACAGGGACAGAGATCCAGAGCTCCGTCCACCCCCAGGAAGAGTGGCCTTTGGTGAGAGTGTGCAGGCTGACTGACTCCCAAAGGCCAGGGTTCAAGCCCCTTCTTCCTCTGTTTGCTCCTCTGGAAAGCGCCTCCCCAGGTCATTCCAGAATTCCACACAGAAAGCAAGCCTGGAATGACTTGTGCTGGTACTGTGATTGGACATCTTAGGAAACACCCAGCTCAGAAAGTCCCTGACATTACATGGAGCCAGATGACATCTTCTCACATGAGTGACAAATCTATTCCCTGAGCACACGCTGCCTGCTACCACACTGCGGTCACAGCCCATGCTTAGAATCTGAGTGGGTATTAAAGACCCAAAAGGCCCAGGTCCAGTGCATAGGAAGGGTGCACTGTGCTCCTTTGGCCCTTCTGGGATTAGGAGCTTTGATACTGTACCATTAACAGCCTGACAGCGCTGGTCATCTTTACTAAAAATCACACCACCACCCACGCATGCTGGCCTGGCCTTCAAACAGACATTCAGTTGTGGAAGGAAGGAAAAATGACCAATGCTATTTATGTTTTATCAGCGTGGTGTTTTTTCTTTCTTTTTTCTATTCCGACCTGAAACTAGTTTTCAAGTGGCCACCTCAACAAGTGTGTAAAGATATAAACGGAGAGATGCTATTACAGAAGTATCGGACGTTGCCTTGAGCCCATCAGGAGGGCACAGACTATGGACACTGTAGTTCCTATCTAATAATTCACTGTCTAGATGACAAGAAAAGCAAACTAGATATATACTTAGTGATGGGCCAAGATGCAAGAGCACAGGATGAGCACAAAGAGCTATAAAACAGAAAGTGAAATAAAATTCCACTTAAACAAAGCCCATAAACATGCATACACATCCCTGGGGACGAGGGCCAGCCTACAGCTGCAGATCTAAGAGATGCCTGTCTAAATCCCAACCTACACATTGAGAAACCCCAATCTCCGTGGATTGCTGAAGGACCATTGCTGACAAGGTCACAGCAGGGTTCTCTGTCCCCTCCTGCTCCAGCCCATTCTCCCCTTCTGCTAAATGTCCTCAAAGTCAGGGCTATCTTACTGCCTTCTGTGCCTCTGTTGAGTCAACCCTTTCTTTAATGCTTTCCCTGTACACTCATAAGTCTGTGTGTGTCAGGGATGCTGTGGATGGCTCCTGAGAGCCTGCTGCAGCCTTTCATAGCAACAAAGCAAGCACCTTGTAGTCATGAGGTGGCCCTGTAGATGTACCTTGGCCACTCCCTCAAGCAAGGCACAGCCTGCTGCTGGGCTGGGGCTTCGCTTTCGTTTTCTTTCTATTTTCAGCTCTATTGCTCTCCTTCCTGCTCATGATTGGCCCTTGGAGCTCCAAGCTCTTCTCTCTTTATGAAGCGGAGCAATTCAGTTCTTCCCATCCCTCATCCCAGCTCCACATCTAGGCTACCCTTGCTCGTGTCCAAACCCATCCTGAGGCTCCAGGTCAATTCCTGACAGTCACTCCCTGCACAGAAACTGCCCTCCTTAGGCAGCAGTTGGTAAATAGCAATGTGGTCCATAGACACACATACACAAATGAACACACACGCACGCACGCACACACACACACACACACACACACGCACTTCATACACAATCAGCCTAGAATAATGCCACCTAAGTGATAGCAGTTTCTGTTCCTCAGAAATAATCCTTTTGTTTCTTTATAATTTGCCTTTTCTTCTCTCTCTCTCTCTCTCTCTCTCTCTCTCTCTCTCTCTCTCTCTCTCTCTCTCTGTCTCGTTATTTGAACTCTCTGACATGGATACAGGCTAGGTTTTCTGGTCCTAGCAGAGAAAAGACACTATCGTCCGTGGTGCAGATACCCAGGTCAAGTGCATGCAGTCACTGAGACCCCTGCTCCTGAGCTGACCCATATCAGCACATCTCCCTGCCCATCCTGTGGTACCACAGTGGCAGGCAGCCAACACTGCAGCCAGGATGGCCTTCCCAGACATTCTGCTCACAGGCATTTGAAGACTAGCTGTAGCGAGACACCCTCCACAGAGAGCCAGGGAGTCCAAGGACTACAGTGACCTCCACCCTACCCCCTTTCGTAGGAACTGTTAGACTGAGTCACATGTTGAATGGCTAATCTGCCAGAGGCAGGGCTCAGCATCCTCTGGCATCTGGTGAAGCAAGCCTTGGTCCCAGACTGAGTATCTGAATGTTAGCGCAGCAGGAAAGGAGGAGCACTGGGGGCCTGGGGAGAACTCCAAGCCCCAAATCTTAGCCTCAAAAGACACATGCGGTGTTGTCACAGCATCCTGTCATGGCTTGTCATCAGGACTCTGATGTAAAAATGACAGGATATGAGAGGTGCTTTTGTTGCCCAGAAAATTATACAAGAGCACATGAACCCACGGCCCAGAAGAGCATGTGCAAGTTCCATGATCATCGCTTGGCACTCAGGAGAGGAGGTTTCCAATTCCCCTCTGCTCTGCCCCTCACCCGGCATGTGTTTCTACCCACTGACTGTCTGAGGTCCATATTAAGTCATCTAGCAGAAACACCACTTTAGCTGTGACCCTCATCTGAACCTGGCACTGAGTCACCCATTTTGAACATGTAAACCCAGCTCTCACCAAATGACTCTTGCCCTTTCTCAGATCTCCTTTCTGGGGAGCCCTCCACATAGTGGGCTCTGTGATGTGTGCTTTCTTGCATCATAGGTCATCAAGCCATAACGCAAGGGCTGCAAAGTAAGTGGGATGGCCCCTATCGTACAGATGAAGAAATCATATCCCACTGAGATTCACGGCAGCAACTAATTAGAGGCCCCAAACTCCATTTGTCAGCTATTGTGCCCATGTCACATAGTAAAAGACTCACAAATTCAAGAAATGGCAGCAAACCGTCCCTCGTTGGCAGATGGGGCCCCTGTGGTTTTGGTGCTAGGCAAATGTTGGTCCATTTCTGGAGTCTCTTCATTCCTCCTGGGTGGTGATCATGAACTCATTCCCCAGAGCAGATGAGAAACAGAAAGATTCCATCCAAGACAGACAACTCCATAAATGTTGGACAGGACCCGCATCAATGGGAAGGAAGTCAATTTTAGCCTCTTCTACTGGGAAGTCTGATAAGGTTGCATAGAAAGGGACCAGATGCTTCATTTAACTACCAGAAACAAAATGAGAGGAATGGGATGTGTCATACATACCTAGCTAGAGGAAACACCAGGACCCAGACTTATCCTCTTCCACTAAAATGCACTGTCACCTTGCTTCCTTTCTGCTGTCCCCTTCAGAGCTGTGTGGACCAAACTCTAGGCTCATGGTCTTGATTTGGGTGGAGAAACCTGCTCATTTGCTCTACGAAGACTGCTGTCAGCTTCCCTTGCAGAATGAGGAACCAGAGAGGAAAACAACACCTTGTCACCAAAAGCCATTCCTGCTTCCTGCCCTCAAAAGGCAGGAGATTGTTCACTCATGCCCAGCTTTCAGGAGACACATTGCCCCACATCTGGGACAGGGTGTTTTGAAATATGGCAGTCATGTTTCCCACAGTATTTCATCCAGGGTACCCCAAGTTCTCATGTGTGAACTCCAACCCCTGGTACCTTAGTAGGGACATTACTTCTGTTATCTATTTCCTTTCCATATCTGAGATTCAAGATGATCTAAACAGACACACCAACTGTAGCGAATGGCCTGAGTATGGGATCTGATGTTCTGAGTTCCTGTCTCATGCTTTTGCTCATCCCTGGGCCTCTATTTCTCTGTTTGTAAAATGGGCTTTGTCCATCATATCCATCCAAGGGATTTCCTAGCCAGGAAGATCCCAGTCCCCAGATGCTGTCATGCCAATGATGGTTTTAGGCTCTATTCTGCCTATGATCAAGCTCTAAGTTCACTAATCCAAAACCCTCACTGTCCGGAGTATTCAGTGTCCTATCCATTGGTGAGGTGGGGTAGGTAATTAGGAGTGGCGGGTATGGGGAAGGGCCGGGTTAGCTCAGAGCTGTCAGCTTCCAGGGCTTTCCCAATAACTCTATATTAATCTTGGATTGAAGAGTTCTCAATGAAGCCAGTGTGCACATGTGTGCGTGTGCGTGCATGCATGCGTGCGTGCGTGCGTGCGTGCGTGCGTGCGTGCGTGTGTGTGTGCATGAAAGGCCTAGAGGTAGACCAACAGTCACAACAACAGCCTGGACTACACTATGAACAGAGGTCCTCAGGCCCCTAGAGCCCTCAGTCAGAACTGCATTGAGCAGGATTTCCAGGCCGTTTGTGCACAGCTGAACACTTGAGATGCCCTGATATTGTAGGCACTATAGCCTTACTTTTCCACTAGTGACTTTTTCTGTGTGTTTTTTCTACACATTTCTAGCTGCCTTCATTCCCAGCAGCCCACACCAGTGCCTCTTTGCCCAAAGGCTGCCCTAGGGCTGCTGGAGGCCCCTTTGCCTGTGGCACAGAGAGCCTGAGGGCCTAGAAACTTACATCCACTCAGGGGCAGCCCTTCACCCAGGGTTTCCCAAACTTCCACAGTTCACTGAAGCTTTTGCTTCACAGTCATTTCACACAGAACTTATTCCTAGGCTGAAAGGTTGGACAGATAAACAAAAAACCAAAAGGTCAGACTATCGGTTTCATCTACTGGGTAGCATGGGTCAAGCAACTTTAACGATATTTATATCTTAACACTGTAGCCACCACTTTTAACAGTACATAAAAGTGAAGACAGAAAACAGCAAGTCAAGTTTTCCCATAACTAACCACACGTACACACTGGAATGCATGCACCTGTTGGTCACTGCCTAAACACTCCCAGGCTTGGAGTCTGACTGGGCACCAATGCCCTCATTCCCTGCTCCGACTGATTTCCACTAGGTCTAGGCTTTTGATCCCAGCTGCTGCTTCACACCCAGCTTCACAGAGGTTTGACGTCATTCGCGGGAATGTAGAACAATCTGATGCTTAAACTGAGCTGTCTTGAGAGTGGGTGTCTGGCAGCTGATGCTGTGTTTTCCTCTGAAAATTCAAATATACAGCAGCAGCTTGGGTCATTTGGCTCAGGGCTTGGAAGGCACGTTCCAGGCTGTAGTTGACGTTACCTGTATCTCAGCATCCAGCTTCTGCACCCATTCCAAACCAGGATGATTCTGAGCAAGACCTGAGACTTTCAAAGCTGCCCTCGGGGCCTCAGCTATAATCAGATTAAGATGGAGCTATTACCTTGCCGCCTTCCCATATGTTCTTTTCCCATCCTGGTCTCTGTTCTCCACCCACTTCCGGGTTATTCTAGTAATGCAATGAGTGTCTCTTGGTCTCCTTGGGGGTACCCAGACTAAGAAAAAGGTACCCTGAGAGGAACTCTGGAGCTAGTACAAGGTGATGTTCTCATTCATGTGAGAATGTGGCTGCCTCCACCTGGAAGAGTTAAAGTGGAGAGGAAACTGAGGGCCAAGTCCAGAAAGGGAGTGGAAATTCCAGCACTGGTCACCAGCTAGAAAAGAAACGGTGGAAGAACTGTGTCTGTCACCCCTGTTTAGTGATGTCACGGGTGTCCTTGGGAGTAAAGATCCAGGGTCGGGCAAGCAGTGAGTTCCCATTCCCACATAGCAAGTACAACCTCTGAAATCCCAATTGTAAAGGAGAGAGCGAGAGTGAGAGTCGCGCAGGCAAATTTCTCCACCCACTTTAAAAAAGGTTTTGTTTAAATGTGTGCTTGATGTGCTGTTCCCAGCTTCATTAACCCCCTAATAATTATACTAATTATGCCATGATCTCTGCATGGGGATGTGTTTGGAAGCCCCACTCCCGCTCAGCTTCAAATGGCAGACAGCATGTTCCCGAGCCAGTGTGTTGCTGCTACTCCCTGAAATGTTTTACGCAAACACAGGCAGCACCTGTTGGATGTCATTGCGGCTGGGGGCGGCTCAGCTTGAGCAGCCTGTACTGGCTCAGAGCGGGGCCACACTCTGCTGAGTCTTAGGTTCTATGGAGGAGCAGGTGGAGGGGTGGGGGGACTAGGGCTGCCATGCTCCCAGGGCCCACGGAGGTGGACAGGAGCTATACTTTGATACTTTCATGCCTAACTGTTCTATTCCTCCCCACACCAGGAGCCGTGGGAAAGGGCATTCCCATTTTACAGGCAGGAAATCCTCACCTTCTCAGGACAGACATACTTTCATGGTGCTGTCTTGGATTCTTTACTTTCTTACTTGTGTTCATTCGTCCCAGGGCTGGCTCTATTGCTATGCTATGATTTTATCCTCTTCTCTGTGTTTTCTTCCCAGGCTCTCACACTTAGAGGTCTTAAGAAAGAAGTTACCTTCCCAAGGTCAGCAGATTCTGGCAGACACCCAAAGGCCCCATGTGTAAACTTGCCAATCTAGAATCTATTAGCCTGCAGCCATCAAACCATCAAGTCAAAGGTCCCCCTGAAGTAGGTCATCCCAAGCCCACGAACCAGGCAAGACCGCCCTCCCCCCGAGTAGGTCATCCCAGGCCTAAGCACCAGGAAACTTAAGATGGTCCCATGGCCCCCAGCCCACTGGAGTTATTACAAGTAGACTGTTACACCAGTACCTGTTTTTCCTGCTCATGAGCACCATACCCTATACATCTGCCCGTACGCTCTGCCTCCTGGCCTGCTGCTCCCCTGACATGGTCCTGAGTAGTCCTGCTTTCATTTCTAGGTGTGATGGTTAAGGTCAATTTTCAACTTGACAGAATCTAGAATCACCTAGGAGACGGGGCTCTCAGCAGGCCTGTGCGAGATCATCAAGATCGTATTCATTGATATGGGGAAAAGCATCTTAATTGTGTGTGGGACCATTCCCTGGGTAGGGGATCCTGGACAGTTTATATATTTACTTTAAATTTTTTGAATTATGGATATACGTGAGAAGCAGATGTACATGTGAGTGCAGGTGTCCGAGGAGACAAGAAGAGGATGTCAGAGCCACTGGAGCAGGAGTTACGGATGTTGTGAGCCTCCTGAAGTGGGTTCTGGGAACCGAGCTTCAAGCCTCTCTAGAGCAGGGCTCACTGTTAGCAGCTGAGCCGTCTCTCCCAGTCTGTTGAAATGGAGGAAGTGAGCTGAGCACTAACAAGATTGCACCCATCCCTCTCTGCTTCCCGACCGAGGGTGCAATGTGCCCAGCTGCTTCAAGTTCCCAGTGCCTAGAGTTTCCCACCTTGATGGACTAGATCTTGAACTGTGAGTGAAACAAACCCCCTCTGCCTTAAGTTGCATCTATCAGGATATTTATCACAACGGGAAAAGAAGCCAAGACACTAGGGAACCATGGCAACATTCAAATGTTCTGCTGATGGTTCGACCTCCTTAAATTGTTAATCAGCCACGTTTACAAATTAAGACCCAGACATGGAGAACAACCCCTTTAATTATTCAGAAGAGAGACATCAGGGAGAAGATCTCAGAAAAAGTCCAGCAACCCAAAGAGGAAAGGCAGCAAACAATGGCTGGAAAGGGGGAGACCTCAGAGGAAAAGCAATAGGGACATCAGGGAAGAGGGCTCCAGTGCCTGGGCTGGCACCCGGAGTTCCATCCAGAGCCAGGACTCAGCTGAAGCTGACGGAAGAGAGGGCCATGGACTTCCTTTCTGAATCTCTACTGTGTTCAGACCGATGCAATTGTGTGTGTGTGTGTGTGTGTGTGTCTGTGTTACAAGCAAGATTTTTTTTAAAGAAATACAGTAAATTAAAATGAAATTAAATATGAGACAGTGTCATCAAAGGGCTATCATACAGTGGAAAGGAGTCAGCAGGAAGCCAATCAAGCATCACAGAAGAGCACACGGCAGCCTTGGGACTATTGACGACAGCCCTTTAGGGTGGGAAGAATCTGAAGCCACAGGTCTCCCAAGGCCCTGGCCCCAGGTCATCACCACCTCTACTAAGCTTGTAGCTGGTTTCAAAGAAACTGTGTTTCTTCTATGTACATCGGGTTCTCAGGAAAACGTTCCCAGACCCTATCCCCAGGCACTGACCCCAGGCCCTGGTCCCAGACTGTCACTGGCTCTGCTGAGCATGGTCTTGGATTTGCAAAGGAGCTGTGCCCCTTCTCTATACATCAGAGCCTCAGGCCCTCAACAGCTATGGAGACCATTGGTGACCTTAGGAAGAACTATCTACCAAACAGAACATTCGCTGCCTTGAAACGCTTCCCTGTCATTAACTCTTGCTTTGTTCATCAAGATGTTCCTCTAACCCAATGCATATTAAGATGCCCTGGGGTATTCTTATGCCCCTAGAACCACTGAAAATAAACAACCAACTTCATTTTGTCATCTACAAAATGTATCGGATGTTAAAGTAGCTACTCTTAGCATACTCAATTTAGAATATGGCACTTTTATCCTGCAGGTGACCAGCAGCTATCTAACTGGACTTGAGTCCCACTCAGTGGGAGGGCATTTATGCCTGGTATTGTAAACTTAGTCCACTACCCATGGCTGGAGAGGTCACAGCACTCTGAGGAGAACCTACTACTGCTCCATTCCTAAATCAATATAATTTCTAACTGTCTAGTAAATACTTGTCTCGACACCCTCAGATAAACATAGCTCTTGCCCCTCATCACAGAAGCCCTGTTTTACAGAACATGGAGACTATTACAGAAAGCCACACCTGGTCAAAATGGAGAGAATGGCTGACTATGGGGCAGCCAACCCTTGTGTGTGTGTGTGTGTGTGTGTGTGTGTGTGTGTGTGTGTGTGTGTGTATGTGTGCATGCATCTGTATGTGTATTTTGAGATATATCATAATATCTTTAAAAGAGAAAATTACTTTTTCTAACAAATCCCTGTGAGATAAGGAACCTCCATTGAAGCCACAAGTCCATTTTCTGCTGGACTTCTACTGTGGACAGGCAGTCTATCCTTAAGAGTAGTCTGTGTCCCCAGTGAGAGTCCCTTGAAGAAAACTAAACTTTCATTTGTAAGTAGTTACCAATTAGAAATAGCTTCTGGGTTAAGGATGAGGCATGTGTTCACTTCTCCTTTTGACTCAGACCCATGCAGGCCCTATACATGCTTTCTCAGTCTCTCTGCATCCATATGTGCATTGATGGCATGTGATTTAGAGGGTCTTGTTTTATTGGTATCCTCCATCCCTACTGGTTCTTACATTTGAAAGAGCTTCCCTGAGCTGCGAGGGGAGGGATCTGTCGGAGACACCCCGTTTAGAGCAGAGTGTACCAAGAGCTCTCACTCTCTACATAATGTCTGGCTGTAAGTCTGCATATTTGTTCCCATTTGCTGTGGGAGAAGCTGCTCTAATGATGACTGAGCGAGACACTGATCTATGAGTATAGCAGAATGTCATTAGGAGTCATTGTGTTCCCTTTTCAGAAAAAGAACAGCAGTGTTTGGCTTTATCCTTGGCCCCTGGCTACCTTGTCTCAGGTCACCCAAACAGTGTTTTGTGTGTGTGTGTGTGTGTGTGTGTGTGTGTGTGTGTGTGTGTATCTCATGCAGTGGGCCTTAAGTCAAATCAGGTATCAGATAATGATTGGTGACTCCCACAAGCTCTGTGTCCCCCTTGCACTGTGAATCTTACAGTCAGGACACCATTGTAGACCAAAGGGTTTGTGGCTGGGTTGGTGCTCATGGTTTTCCTTTGGTTGGCTGCAGAGTAGTTTCTTGTACCAAAGACACCAGTACATAGGGGTGGAATCTCTATGCTGGCACCAGCTTGACATGTTCCATGTTTAATGGGGCTTTGCTGTCAATTGTGGAGAGCAACCTATAGTCTTGGCCACAGCCTGGGCTATTTGAGGGCTTCCATAAGACCATTTTGGTCAACAATTCAATTAGATATAACCCAACTCCAGTACTGGAAACTTCATTTGGTGACAAGAGTTGTCCATTTGGGGCTCTGTCTCCCCTGTTATTTGGTGATTTCATTTATATTCCCTTAGCATATGTATGTATTTGATAGAGCTTCTACTGGATTAGGTTTTCATACTCCACCTCAAAGGGCCCCTAATTTTAGCCTTCTCCCCCTGTATTCCCTCCTTTATTCTCCTCCTCTATCCCCCTCCCAACTTAATCCTCCTATTCCAGACCCCAACAACTCATTCACAACTATCCTATTTCCCTTTTTTGTAGGAAGATCTGTCACCCCAGTCCCTTACTCTATATTTAGTTCTATAGATTGTAGCTTAGTTATCGCCGACTTAATAGATAATATCCACAGAGAAGTGAACACACCCTATTTGTCTTTCTTAGTCTGGATTACCTCATTCAGTATGACCTTTTTTTTTCTAGAATGATCCATTTACCTGCAGATTTCAAGATTTCTTTTTTTAAACACCTAGCACTTCATTGTGTAAATGTGCCATATTTTCTTTATCCATTCCTTGGTTAAGGAACTTCAAGGTTGTTTCCAGTCTCAGATGTGAAGAGAGAATCAATGGACATAGTTGAATAAATGTCTCTGTAGCAGTATGAAGCATCATTTGGGAATATGCCTAAAGGTAGCATAGCTGGACCTTTCAGTAGATCAATTCACATCTTCCTGAGGAACTGTCACACTGATTCCACTGTGGCTGCGCGAGTTTGCAGTTCCACCAGCAATGGGTGTGTGTTCCCCTTGCTCCACATCCTCGCCAGCATGAGCTGTATTTAATTTTATTGATCTGAACCATTCTGACAGGTGCAAGATGAAATCTCAAAGTAGTTTTGATTAGCTTTTCCCTGATGACTATGGATGTTGAACATTTCTTTAAGCTGGACCAGGGCAATTTAAACAAAGTTTCACTCATGGCCATCCAGGAGAGTCGGGCAGCTGGCTGGACCCAGAGAGGCTAATGAGCCCATCTGGGAAACTCAGCGTTTGACTTGGCAGGGAGGCCCCGCTCTGGCACTCAGCATCACCCCTGGGATATGGGAAGAGGTGTGCTCAGCTGCAGCAGCCCAGGAAAGGCAAGTGCAGAGTAACTTTGTGCCAACTGGCTTGAAGAGACTATCTGGAAGACAGGTTCCCAGAGCCATCCTCTGAGAAGCCACAGCCTCTTGGGGGAAGTATTTGCCGTGGTGATTTAGAGTAAAGATGCAACCCCCCCACACACACACACACTTGCTAATGCCTGCACACACAACTCCGTGAGTGCCCGGAGCAGAGCGTGGGTTGGAACACTACTTGCCCCTACTCTTCTGGGCATCTTTGTGGAGACTCAGCACAATTGCACTCTGGCAGCCTTGTCTCTGCCTACAGGAAGCTGACGCCCCTGGTAAACCGAGAGCTGTTTATAGGCACAGGGGTGAGATAGCCTAGGAGCAGCTCCTTGAAGAGACTGAGGTGAGGTGGGTCTTGGCAATTGCAAGGCCACTGAGCTGGTGGATGCCAATATGAGGTCTTGCCTGGCACACACAATCGAGGAACTGTGGCAAGTCTTTTCTCATTTGTCTGTGTTTCTCTCCCAGAACTAAAGCTGAGGGAGTTAGGATCCAACTTCAAAGGAGAAACCATTGTCCTGACTGCTTCACTGATGTCCCCTTTCCCAGGAGCTGAGAAATGGCTGAGGCTGGGGCAGAAGCAGCTGCTAGACTGGCATCACAGCTGAGAAGCTCCCTTGTCTTGAGGGCTCCCTCTCCAGACCTGCACACACACAGCTGTAACTCTAGGGTACACAGAATGACAGCAGTTCTGGAGAGACTGAGACTGAAGTGGCTCCTCCAGGTCCAGCTACAAGCAGACAGCTAGGGAGGGGCAGATATAGGACCCAATCCAACCTAGAATATTCTCTGTGATGAATTTGATGCCAGAAAAAAAATAAGTCTATGGGTGTGTTTTCCCTGGAGGAATGGCCTCAACAAATTCGCAATGAATGAGAATGTTTCTGGGCTACATGCTGGAAAATTAGCACGGGCTTGCATTAATTGAAATTCAGTTCTTTATGTATATCAATTCTCTTTGATCCTTCTGGGATTCGCAGCAGCAAGAAAGACACAGAGCAACAGATTAATCCAAGTGTTGTCAGCGACAATGATAAATTGAGGTGTAAAAGCCCACATTGAGATAAATTGCTATTAAAAACCTGGCCGCCCCTCTTCCTGTTAAGTCTGCAGAATCAAGAATTTGTTAAAATAGTGGGTTGCCGCTCATCAAGAGCCTCTGCCATGCACGTCTGCGTGCGGCTCTTCCATCACTTCAGGCTGCTCCCCTGCTCTGTGTTGTTGGCTTTTAACTGGGTCATCAAGTGCCTCTGTCATGTGGCCTTTGCTATTACACAGCACACACACACACACACACACACACACACACACGCATTGTCTGCATTCATCTTCTGAACTTTCTGGCCACCTCCTCAAACATCACACAGCACAGCCAAAACTTAATGTGCCATTTCTGCCAAAACATACTACTGTGGATCTGAGTTCTCACCAACAGTTCAGTTTCCCAAGTCAGTACATCATTCCGGGCTTTCCTCTTCCTTTTCCCTAAGCCAGCCCCAATAGCTCAGACCTCTGACAACAGCCCCCTTCTCTTTGGGAATCTTGGTGGTCCAGTCTCAGCCCCATGGCCAGACATAGTCACCTGTACCGTACCAGACCCTTGATGTCTCTAGAAAATGTCACACTGTTCCTTTCACTTCGACTTTGTCCCTTTCTCCACTCTTCTCTGTCAGGAGCCCTCATGCTTGTCCCCAAAGCTCACCTTCAAATAGGATGGAGTGCTCACCCCCAAAACCTCCCATGGCTCTTTGGGGGTGTGCACACCCTGGTTAGTGTGTTCTCCATTGCTCTCACCAGGCTGAGAGCCCTGAGCATCATGGACGTACACATTTCAGCTCACGTGCATCCACAATCTGTGGTCAGTTCTGACCAGAGCATGAAGATGAGGAGCCGGACAGCTCAACATCAGAAGATGCATCTACACCAGGAGACGAACATTGCCTTTTGGGACACTGGGAGATCTTACCATGTGCCCACATTACAAAGCAGAACCCTGCAGATTCCTGGAACACCTGGACCCCAATTCCTCCCGTATGAGCCCTAACAGACATTCCCAAGGTCTTACCCTGGTTTATTCAAACAAGCATATTTCAGGCCCACTGTCATCACACTGTTGGTGGGAAGGGCAGCACATGGAGAGGAATGAATTCCTTACTAACATAAGGAAAGCTCCAATATGAAGATTACTTGCTGCACACACTGCCTAATCAACCTGGACGGCAAGGAACTTTCTCTCCACAGACGAGGAGTTTAGGTCTTATCTAGGTCTTCGTATCTGATTCTGTCGGGTGGAGGAGGCTCCACTTCATTACCTGTCCTTTGGTTCACTCTCCTCCTCTTTCCGTTCTCCTCTCCCATCCCACAACCACTGCTCACTCTCTTTCACACTCCCCACCAGTGATTTCCCAAGTCACAATAGAAGGGATGTCCTTGTAGCAATCAGTTACTGCAATTTGGGGGGGGGTGAATATTCCATTAGTTCCAGGCCAGGGATTCCTGATCAATATGGCCTTCTCAAGGCCAACCAGTGTAACAAACCCTCTTATTAAGCAATTCTAAGTCCTGATGCTGTTCCCCATGACTGGCAGTCAATCTGTGCTTTAATTAATGCCTGCCCCTCTGCTCACTAGAGCTGTGGAGTCCCCTCAAACATCTCCACCACCACCCCACTCCGCAGGGCTGCTGCTGCTCCGGAGACTGAGAAGAAGCTCAAAGCCCAGCTTAACTTAGTCCTTTGGTGATAGACTCCAGGGCTTATATGTCAACATTCAACCCTCAAGAATGGTAGACCCCTCCCACACTACCCCCAGCAGAGAAGAAGACACTCTTTGGACCTCCCTTTCTCTCTCCCTCTCTCTTCCCTTCTCCTTCTCTCTCTCCCTCCTTCTCCACTTACCACACTCAAGGTATATATCTTGACCGAGACTCTCCATCCTCTCCTTGCATACCTTCAGTGATGAGAGACTCACCTCCTGTGGAAGATCCTGTTTTGTTTCTGGCCATTACTGGAATATAACTCCTCTTGAGATAGTTTCTATCTACTTGGATACTGACTTTTTATTTCAGATACATTGGGTTCTTCCTTGTCCCCAGTATTCTGGCTCTTCCCTTTGTGAAAAGATTCCCTAGTGGTTGATGTTTAAGCTCATCTACTGTGATAACAGCAGCATTAACATCATAATTTGCTAAGCATGTGCTGTGTTGACCCCAGGCTTGGTACAAAGTGCTCTTGCTATGCCGTGGTTTTCTATCACACTGAGTTTATACAAGAAGCTCTCTCTAGACCTCCCCAACCCTGTCACCTATGTCAGGACCTACACTCTGAAAGGTGGAAATCAGTTGTGCCCTGTGCCTATGGCTGCAGCTAATGATGGGAATGGAAAATGGAGCCCGGGGAATGTTCATAATAATTAGCAAGGTAAATTCTGAAATGCACATGCCCCATGGCTGACCTGGGATGTAAGTTATTATAATGTCACTCCAGTGAGGTAGGCAGTACTCAGCACCCACTCAAACTGAGCCAGATCCTTACATCTGAGGAGCAGACTCAGAGTGTGGTAAGGGGGCTGATTCTAAGTCCAGAACTATCCATATACCTATTCTTCAGACCTTGATTGTTTGTACACTGTGAAGATTTGTCTTTGCCAAGATGCCTTTTGGTTGGCTTAATAAAGAAAGAACTGAATGGCCAGTTACTAGGCAGGGAGAAGTTAGGTGGGACTTCCAGGCAGAGAGAGAAAGAAGAGAAGATGAGTCTAGGCATGGGAGAGACACCAGAGGACACGGAGAGGAAACAGGAGGTGCAAGATGGAAGAGAGGTAAAAAGTCACACGGCAAAATGTAGAGTGCTACAAATGGATCAATATAAGTAATTGTTGGCGTCCACAAGAAATCCCATAAAGACCACCAGTCACATACACAATCAGCAAGAGTGTTTACTAAAAACTGCCAACATGGTGGGGTGGCAAATGGCGATTCCCGGAGAAGCTCACACACTCCTTTTAAACAGGTGTAGGGGAATTCCAGGGCGGAGAGATTAGTCTGGAGGCTGATTGGTGGGTTTAAACAAAAAGTTCATAGGATTGGTAGGTGGCTCTGGTGGTTAGGGACTTTCCAGAGGCAGGGTAGAGAAAGCTATCTTTATCTAGCAGAAGGCAGTAGGGTGCCTGCTGATTGGTTGCCCCTGAGTTTTGGTTTTCTCGAGAACTGCTTGCTCAGCTCCAGTCAGCTCCAGTAAACCAAAACTAAGTCCTGGCCCCTGGAAGGAGCTATTAGAAACCTGTCATGCCTCTCTGGTCTAACTCCCGTCCCTCTCAGTTGTAAGAGCTAGTGAGACAGGCCTAAGCGTCCAAACTTAATAATAAGTCTCCATTGTGAGCTCATTTTGTGAGCTCATGGCCCAAAGAAAAATCCATCTATATTTAATACCTGAGAGTACCCTGTCTCCTTCCCTTGGCAGGACCTATGGCTTTACCAATTTCCAATCCATCCTCTTGTCCTACCTTGTCTACTCTAGGGTCCTCTGTTTACCAAAGCACCTCCACAGCCTCTCCTTCAACACCTAAGTGCCCTTAACTCCCACACTGCTGTGCACTCAGGAGTTACCTTTGAGACTGAAGTGCAGACTAGTGGCTGTAGTGTGGTATATTACAAACTGTGCGCTGCCCTCATCTGACTCCAACATATGTACACACAGGTGTGCGTATCCCACACACAGTGATGCACAGGCAAGTTCACCACACACAGTGATGCACGGACAAGTACACCACACACAGGGATGCACGGACAAGTTCACCATACATAATGCAAGACACCACATACACAGAGAGGATGAGGAGGGCAAGAAGGAGGTGAAGAGGCGGAGGGACTGAAGAAGAGGAGGAAGAAAAGAAGGAGGAGGAAGAAAAGATGCAGACAGTGAACAGGAAGTATGGCTAGGCTATCAAACCTTAAGACCTACCCCCCAGTGGCTTACTTCTTCTAGCAGGTTCTACCTCCTAACGGTCTCACAGCCTTCCAAACAGCACCATCAGCCGCAGACTCATGAGCCTATGAAAGCCATCTCACGTTGGTTGAGTGGCGCTACTCCTAGGGGACATGAACAAACATTCACTCACCCCAGATAGGGAACTAAAAACAGACAGAAGTGATGATATCACCAAATACATCTTGATAAACCACTGGATTTATTGGGGTCACTTTCAGCAGTGTGGGTGAGGGGTTGATTATAGAAACGTGGGCTATTCAAAGGCAGAAGCACTAATTAAATAATGACAACTCACCAAAGCTGGAACCCTAGGGCTCTGCACAACTGGACAGGGCACTGGACCCTCTCTGAAGCAGTCCTTACTGCTTATATAGCCTCAGGAAAGGAGGAACCTTGTGAGTCTGGCGAGTTTCAGGAACTCACTGAGAGTTGTGAGTTGTTTACTTCCTGAGTCTTAAAAACCTTCCCTCCAGGATAGAATAGTCCAACTCTTGATTTCAGAGAAAACGGATACACGATAACACCCAAAATGCAACAGGTAAGAGAAAAACTTGTATCAGAGAGGCAAGAGCGGGAGAGATGGGTGAGAACGGATATCATCAAATTCAGGGAAATAGAGTGTCTGCCTTTCCCAACCATAAACCGCTTAGCATAAATGGGCTGGGCTTGAGCCTGGATATGCATAGAAGGAACGGGTTGCGATCTGACCTGAATTTAGACCTGAACTTGAGTGTGCTAGGATGTCTTCCGCAAGGTCATTTGGGACAAGAGATTCTGTCTCAAGTTTGCTGGCATGTGTGATTAGGAGAAGTGGTTTCCAGGTACAAGCTGCAAGCTGCTCCAGCTTCTGAGACCTCCTGGTCTTGGATCCCATACAAGCGCTCAGCTGCCTTACATTCATCAAATCTCGGGCTGAATTTTGCCAAGTACAACAAGTGTATGTGTTTTAAGGGGAAATTAATGCATATGCTTCTGATTCATCGTATGTGGAAACGATCAAAATATTGTGTCTGAAGTAGAGTAACATCTAGAAAAGGCTTTGGGTAGTTTTGCCAGGTTTTTGTATGTCTCTTGAGGAGGCTAGGTTCCAGCCCGATTGCCTTCTACTCTTATCGGGAGGCATAAACATCACATCCTTCAGAAAGCCTCCCCATGCCGCCCCATCATCAGTCTCAGAACACATGGGGACCCCAGCCGTGGGCACCGCCTGTGGAAATGCACCCCCTACAGGTCACAAACCCCTCTCCAAGCATGAACACTGACCCAGGACGGAAGCCAAATATCCTGATTGACAGAGTCCACCATGACCTGCCTTCTTGGACATCAGGAGCCTGCCTGTCCATTGTCTGGCCCAGTGTGCCAGAAAACAAGGCCATTCAGCAGATGTTGGACTGGAAGTGAGGGAGGTTGGAATGGCTGGGAAACTGGGACACTGTGAAGTACAAGGTTTGGTCTCTGAGTTCTTGGCATCTCAGCTTGTAACTTTCCTTAGTCACACACTCAGAGTGACATTCACAGAACCAGGCTACCATCCAAGAGACAATCTCGGTGCCTCTCCTACTACCCTGTAAAGTTTCCTAAAGGAGAGAAGGGACACTGGCCCTGACATGGGCAGGGGTAGGCCCTGGTGTAGGCTGCAAGTCAAGCCTTTATCCTGGCCCAACAAGACCCTGAATATGGCCCTCAATTGAGTCTCCATTCTGTCCAATGGCCCAGTCTGGCACAAAGACCAAAGCTGATCTCAGCCTCAGACTGAGCTCAGAACCTACTCGCGGCCTGTGCAGTGTTCTGCCCCTGAACTGTGCCACAGTTCTGCATGGTAGCTTGGCACAGCCTTGGTCCTTCTCAAGGCAGCATTGAGGGCTATCCTCAAGCCCTCACTCTCCTTACACAACGGCAAATGCATTAAGAGTCTAGCTAGTGTTTGCCAAACTCTCTGTCCCCGCAGGCCACCAAAGTCAGCAATTCTGTTTGAGGAATATGTGACAAGTAAAAGTTGCCATCTAGACAGGAGGTGACACATTGCTTTCCTTCACAAAGAAACACAGAACACAGAACCCTTGCCATGACCTGGCTCTGATCATGGCTCCCTGGAACCCTCTCCAAGTAGTCTCCTTCTCCATGCGGCTGTTCTGACCTCCGGATTGTGGCGGTTAGCAAGCAGGAAAGACCCAGGTTCTGGGTGGTCCCTCATCGAATGGCCAGAGTTTGGGTTTCCCTTCTCTCTGGCCACCCACTCAGCTCCTTGTGGGTCAGTCAGTCTTACAGCTTCCCCAATTCCAGATGGTATTGTTTATAGTGGATTATGTTTCTGTGCTGGGATATCATCCTGTTATTTCCTGTGTGACACTGTTCCTGACAAGACATGAATAAACATTTTTCATACCCCAAACAGGGAACCAACAACAGAACAAAGTAAAGACACCACCAAAGTCGAACTTGGTGAACCAATGAGTTTTACTGTGGTTACTTGCAGAAGCAGAAATGACACACAAAAAACTGCGTCCCCAAAGCCCACCCCAGCGTGGATGACGGTTCGTGAAAGCTAGGAACATGGAGCATACTGCACAGCCTGCAGTCAGCTCAACAGGTCGGAGAGTGCCCTCGGGTCCTAGGCTCAGTTGGTCTGAGCCCTTTCCCTGCCAGCTCGGCTGGTCTGAGAATCTTCTAGGTAGACTGGCTTGCCCAAGAGTGTCTCCCGATGGTTCTTACTGCTTATATGTGCTTGACCAAGAGAATCTGCTCGGTTCTGATGTCCTGGAGCTGTTGGATTGTTTACTTCCCTAGGGTAAAGCACTTCCCTCCAGGATGGAATGGTACACCTTCCCTTAGAACAATCCTGTTGCTTCACTTCCTTGTAAACATCCTGTCTTAAAATAACCTGTTGTGACACTGAGAGAGACAATTAATAAATGGGACCTCCTGAAACTGAGAAGCTTCTGTAAAGCAAAGGACACGGTCAGCAAGACAAAATGGCAGCCTACAGAATAGAAAAAGATCTTCACTAACCCCACATCAGACAGAGGTCTGGTCCCCAATATATACAAAGAACTCAAGGAATTGGACGCCAAAAGAATGCATAATCCAATTAAAAAAGGGGGGGTACAGACCTAAATAGAGAACTCTCAACAGAGGAATCTAAAATGACTGAAAGACACTTAAGTAAATGCTCAACATCCTTAGCCATTAGGGAAATGCAAATCAAAATAACTCTGAGTTCCATCTTACACCTGTAAATATGGCCAAGATCAAAAACACTGATGACAACAATGCTGGAGAGGATGTGGGGAAAGGGGAACACTTCTCCATTGCTGGTGGGAGTGCAAACTGGTAAAGCCACTTTGGATATCAGTATGGTGATTTCTCAGAAAATTAGGAAACAACCTACCTCAGGACCCAGTTATACCACTTTTGGGTATATACCCAAAGGATGTTCTACTGTACCACAAGGACATGTGCTCAACTATGTTCATAGCAGCATTGTTTGTCATAGCCAGAACCTGGAAACAACCTAAATGCCCCCCGACCAAAAAATGGATAAGGAAAATATGGTACATTTATACAATGGAGTACTACACCGCAGGAAAAAAAATGACATCTTGAAATTTGCAGGCAAATAGGTGGATTTAGAAAATATCCTATTAAGTGAAATAACCCAGACTCAGAAAGATAAATATCACATGTACTCACTCATAAATAGCTTTTAGACATAAAGCAAAGAAAAACCAGCCTGCAATTCACAATCCCAGAGAACCTACACAACACTGAGGATGCTAAGAGAGACATACATAGATCTAATCTACATGGGAATAGAAAAAGACAAGATCTCCTGAGTAAATTGGGAGCACGTGAACCATGGGAGAGGGTAGAAGGGGAGGGGAGAGGTAGGAAGGGGAACAGAGAAAATATATAGCTCAATAAAAGCAATTAAAAAAATAAAGATTATCTTTTTAAAATCCTGTTGTTTCACCACACCCTTTAACATCTTGTGTCTTAGTAAGTTTTCCTCCAAGATGGAAGGTTCTAAACTTACAGAGAAACTGCTATGCAACACTCCCATAGAGCGAAAATCCAGGATCATTTCCTGAGGGACAGAGCCCACTACCAAAAGATCAGCTACAGCAATCAGTCTCATCCAAAGGAGCAATGCTGGTTTCTCAGCATAAATCCCCCAGATGGTCTGTGCTGGAAACACACTGACAATGAGTCTTCCACTGGTGCCAAGAGCTTCACACACGTACAAAGGGACAATGTGTGTCCTGTCTGGAAAGATACGGATGTGCGACAGAAAGATCTGCCAAGAGCTCTTAGGAAAGTCCACAGGGTAGAAGTGAGGGAAGAGGATGCAAGAGGACCTTCTCCAACTAGGACGTATCTTCCATATAACTGCCAAGCACCAGTAAGCCAGCGTCCTGTCACTCCTGCAGAAGATGCAGCTCACACTAGCTCTCAAAGACTCCTTGGTAACTTCAAAAAGCTTCAGAAAGGGGATGGCGCAGAGATCTCTTCTTACCTGTAGAACTAAGTGCATGGATAGGGTGTGCAGAGGGCAAAACAGTCTTCGTGCACACAGATCAGCCCTGGAGGAGCTAGGAATATTTAAACACCCAGCGTGTCTCCTCAGTGGATTGAGGTGCTTAGCTGTTGCTCCTGGAATGCTGGGAATGAGTGCACTTTAAAAATGAGGCAATCCTTTGCTACCTGTTGAGCCAGGCCCCACCCATATACTCTGAATATTGTTTTACTTATCCTGGATTTCCCCCTTAAACCTTGAGCATTACTTCTTGGCCATAAAACCCATCCTTATGAGTGATGTCATTTGTCCTTTACAACAGCCTAGGTGACTTCTGTGTTATCTTAGGGCCAGACCAGTGCCGATACCCACAGGCATTGTGTTTATCTCAGTCATTTTCCCTCGACTCTTACTTTAAGCAATGCTTCTAAGTCAGCAGAAGTCAGTCATCTTGCAGAAGAAGCCTTCTGTACTTTGCAAAGAGCGTCAACAAAAGCTTGCCTTCAGCTCTGCTGTACTCACTGAGCTAATCATCATCAGAAAACTTTTTTCCAAAATTGCATTGTGCTTAAATATGGATAAAGTAAACGATCTGGTGTCAGACTCTCAAAATCTTGGCCCAGCACTGGTACCTAAAATCAGGCTGAACCGAGTTCCATTCTTGTCTCTTTGCACATCGCATTCCTGCCTGCTTTAAAGCCTGCAGGGACCCTCCACCAGAGTAGGGATGTTACAGTGGGAAATGGGGTGCGGGTTGGAGGAAACTATAACCACGATATGCAACCATCTCATCATCTCCCCTCCTCATTTTCAGAGTTGGCATCACGCGCACAAGAGTTCTCTCTTATTCTTTCATCTTATCTTAGTTCATTTCTGACATGTTCAAGTTACCACTGAAAGTAATGCTAATGGCTACAGAATATTTCACGAGCTGACGGTATGCAGTGGTTGATTTTATCTTTTCCTTTTCCTGTCGGTGGGTATCTAGGTTACCTCGTCCACATTTGTTCTTATTCACAAAATGCTAGGCTCGTCTCGTGAGTTGGTATTCCTCTGCAGCTCAGATTGCTTTCGTATCCATATGTTAAAGTTAAATTACTAAGAAAGAAGACTCCTGATTCATATTCCCTAACTGTTCTTGAAGAAAGTCTGTGGCAGGGCTTTGAGATGGCTCAGTTTCCAATGCCTACTGCCCAGCCTGATGACCTGAGCTCAATCCCAGGGGCCCATGCAATAGAAGGAGAGAACCAACTCCTGCAAAAATTGTCCCCAGGCTTCTGCATACACCCAGAAGTGGGCCTTTCCACCTACCACACACACACACACACACACACACACACACACACACACACACACACACACACGTGGTTTTCCTTAAAAGTCTGTGACCCTTTATGTCCCTAACAGCAAGTAAATCAGAAGCCATTGTCATGGTTAGTGTTGTCACTTGGAACCTAGAGCCATCCTGAGGGAAGTTTCCAGGCACACCTGTGAGGAATTGTCTACAATCAGGTTAGCCTCTGAGAATAAATTAATGATTCCCTCAATTACATTAATTGATATGAGAGGCCCATCTTAATAGTGATTGGCTCCATTCCTGGGTCAGGGAATCCTGCACTACACACAATGGACAAAGCCAGCTGCACACTAGCATGGATTCCTTCACCTTCCTAGCCCCTTCCTGACCGTGGATACAATGTGACCAGTTACTTCAAGCTTGTGCTGCCTTGACTTCCCCACCATGAAGGCCTAAAACATTTCATTGTGAGCCCTTACGTTGCTCTTATCCGGGTGTTTTAACACAGTGATGAGGAAAGAAACCGAGATACTCAACTTCCTGAAACCTCACCAGCACTGAATATTTTAACTTCAAGATCCTGACACTCTCCGACCAACGTGGCAAGCTGCATTTAGTTTGAATGTCTGTGATTATCATCCAGTGGTTTGAGCTGACTGGAGAGACACACAGACATTTTGCAAATGGAAATCTTAGTATCAGCAGCAGGACTTCCAAGAGCTGGTTTTGGGGTTGTGGCTTGTATGTGCTGAAGTTAGGGCTCTCATATTTTGAATGTCACCGTTAGAAAATAGTCACAAGCAGGGTGAGTCTCTGCCAGGAGGTCTCCTGTGAGTGTCTTTTCAAGTGGATCACCAAGGAGAAGCAAGAGGGAAACAAAGAGAGGACCTAGAACATGGATCAAATAAGTCACTTCTGGAAGAAGGAGAAGAAAGAGGCCAGGGTGTCCAGGTCTACAGGCCCTCAGGAGCCTGGAAAATCAAGGCATGCTCCTCCCTTGGTGTACACTTGAAGAGGTGGGTGCTCTGGCCATATGTAGGTTTGGGGGGACTCACACCCCTCCTTGTTTCTTTGTTCCATCCTTCCTGTTGGGTTTCACCCTTCCAATGTCTAGTCTCCAAAGCTTTGTCCTGGCTTCCAGGCTAGCCTGCAGTCAGGCACAAAGAGATGTGCATATGCAGGCTGGGAACTCTGCAATACGGCCAAGGTATGGGAAAGCCACAGGAATGAAAGGGTAAGGCTCTGGGTGGCAAACAGAGGGTGAGGAGGAGCTACATTACCTTGTTGCTATAAACACATCTCATAGTGGTTTGAATGAGAATGGTCACCTTAGGCCCATGTATTTGAATGCTTGGTCTCCAGTTGGTGGAACCATTTGGGAATAATTAGGAGGTGTGTCCTTGTTAGTAGGTGTCACTAGGGGGAGAGGGATTGAGGTTTCAAAAGCCTGTGATGTTTCCACTTGGCTTTCTGTCTCATGCTTATGGATGGAGGTATAAGCTCTCAGCTGTTGCTCCAGCATGATGCCTGCCTGCTTCCACATCCCCCACTACAATGCTCATGTACTCTGACCCCCTGGAACAATGGACCCCCCAAATTAAATACTTCCTTTTAGAAATAGCCTTGGTCATGGTCTTTTATCCTGGCAATAGAAAAGTAACTAAGACACCCTAAAGCAACCCTCTGCCATGAGTTTTCCCTTGGCAATCCTCTCCACTTGAGTGTGGGTGGGGCTAGGGGTGTGCTTCTAACCCACAAGAGTACTGCTAAGTATTATAAAGTCACTCTTATGGTTGCCTCACCAAGTAAGCTTTGCTGAATCAAGAGGGGGCATCTCTTCTAGGCTTTAAAAAAGTCAGCTGTCCTGTGCTGACTTCCAAGGAAAGGAGAGGACCCTGAGGCAAGGCTTGAGCATCCTCTCACCCAGGAGCAATCTCCAGTCGGCACCCATTGAGAGTCTGGAGCACCTAGCCACATGGCAACAAGGAGATACATTCAGCAAGACACTGAATGAGCTGGGGTGTGAGCAGAGTCCACCAGATGAGAACTGGTGTGGCATCTGGGAGACCCTGAGCAGAGGGCACAGGCAATGCACTCTCACTATGCAGAACAAACAGAAAAACTAAGCCCTTTCTTCCTCTATGTGCCCATAATGGTGGTCACCTCTGAGCAGGACCTGGTTCTAGGCTAAAGGACTCTTGGCCAAGTTCTGCTTTAAAAATATCACTGTTGAATTGCTAACAGTGATGATACGTACTTGAAAATTACTTGTATAACTAGAATATCAATAAAAATATAAGGGAAATAAAATTATTTGTCCAAGTATAATGTCCTTTTTTGCACAAAGCAGCCTGGAAGGCATAATTTACATTTTGCAGAAAAAGAAACAGAGACCAGGAGAGCGGTGCTGGCTTGTGCAGAGTCTACCAGCTTGTCAGCCACTGTGCCCACCTGTGCCCTTTCCCTGGGTTGCACTACTCCTATGCCTGGGAGGTGAATGCAGAAAGAGGACTCTGTAAAGGCCAGCCACATTAGTGCTAGGAAGCACAGGTGCGGGCTCCCAAAGCCCTTCTGCTATGGACAGAACAGCTGTGCACTACCCCCAATCCCTTTGTTGAAGCCTAAAATCCAAGTGAACGGGGCCATTGAGAGAAGCGGAGTCATGAGAATGGACCTCTGTGTATGGAGTGGAGACCTTGTAAGAAGACATGAAAGAAACGGCCTCTTTCCAGGAGGTCAGAGTTCTTCGCTAGAGCATTTCATTCTGAGTATCTGTGTGACTTTGTGATCATAAGAGTAAATGAATCTGTATGCATTGCCCAGGGTTAGAGTAGAACTCAGCAGTAAAGACCCTGCTTGGCCTGTGTGACAGCCTGGGTTCTATCCCTAGTCCTGAAGAGAAACACACAGCACAACTTGCAATGCTAACCTATAGTATACACTCCCCTGCCCAGGACACAGAGGACACATGATTCCCCACAACAGGAGGGCAGTGAAAAGCCATTGGGTTGCCAAGAGAGTTTCTTCTCTGGAGAATGAGGTTTGAGGACTCCATGTCTCCAGCCACCTCTGACTTGGTCTCCTGGAAGCTACCTCTCCCCCAGCCTGGCCCACAGTTACTGTACTCTGTGTCATTCACTGCTACGGAGCCCCAGCAGCCTGTGTTGTTGAGAACAATGCACTTGACTTTAATCAGAGCTGCTGTCAAGCACTCACCCCCTTCTTTTGTGCTTCATTATCCTCAAGGGAGAAAAATTTCTTATGATCGTCATTTTACACCAACCTCCCAGACACGCTGAGATTCTGCAATTCCTGAAGCTGTTGGGCTGGTTTCTGCTTAACCTTGAACCTCTTGCCACCCATCTCTTGGCCTCAGGTTCACCATATGTGCAACCAGGAGTTGGAAATGGTTTACAGGATACTCGATTCCAGGCATCAGTGTAATTTATGGTCCATAAAAGTAACCAAATCTATATACATGCCCAGCTTAGGTCTCCCAGGTTCTAACCATATTGCCCCAGATATTGACTGAGCTTTCTTACTGCATGTCTGACCACTGTATTCCCCAGCTCTGATAGCTTCTATCTTCCTGAACTGGTATTTAAAGCTCCCATCACTTGGCTTCATTGTCCCATTCTGTCTCATTTCCCATCCCTGCCACAATGCTCCATTGCTTCCACCAGCCAGGAGCCCACACCAAGGGTTCCTTGCACAACTTTGATTCTGTAAATCAGGTCCCCTCCACCTGGAGTAGCCTTCTCTCTTTTTTACTTTATCCAACTCCCACTTTGTCTTCAAACTCTGCTTCGAGTACCAGGCTCTTAGGAATGTACTAGGATGCACTAAGATCCTCTCAGCCTTTGCATTGGGCTCCCCTGGCCCTGCACATTGATCAAACCCAGAATTCTCCACTTTGTGGTCAGCGTCTCTAGACACCACATCCAGTGTAGAAACCATGTCTGTGTATCCAGTGTTGAGCACTGCACATGTTATAGAAGGATATCTGTCAGCCACATGATGGGGACATAGAGATGGACAGAATTCATCTAAGCAGAGCTGAGGAACTCAACTTGATTTCCATAGAGCAGAATCATAGAGTAAGATAAGAGGTTTTCGAGATAGTCGTTCCAGGGTTCAAATGCTGATGCTGCCACTTAGGCAAGTCACTTTATCTGTGCTTTTTTGTCTATAAAATAGGAATATTGAGGCCAATTTTACAGGACATATGCAGTATTTAACACGTAACAGCTGCTCACTCATTGTTCCATCTGCCCACCCATCCATGTTTCCATTGATAGTGATCCATTCATCCTATCCGATCTTTGATATACCCATGTAAATGTGTAATCCATTGATCCATATATCCATTCATTCATCTGTTCAATCATCCATCCATGTAACCAGCCATACAAATCTATCAACCAACCAATATTTCTAGAAGATTTTCTAAGTGTTGGACACAGAACTAGACTAGGGACACTATGGAGAGGACTCAGGAGAAGACAGCCTGATATAGTCTCCCTCTCTTGTTCTGATATTTGATATTGTGGCCTTTGTTTTCATATGGGTTCTACTGCTGATGTATGACTTGGTGTGTCTCTGAGCTAGTGACCTAGCTCATCAGTTCCTTATGCATCTTCTTAGCTATGATCCTTAGACTTTGTTAAGTTAGATCTTAACTATGATCTTAGGTCTGCCCTAAGGAGGAGCCTCAAACATAGCAAAGAAGACAACAGATGCTATCACACAGGGCCTGTGCACATGAAGGCTGCCCTGTAGCTGCACCCTACGACCATCTGGACCCTTACTGCATGACCATAGCCCATCCTGTCCACGACGCCATGTCTCCAGCTGGCTGTCTAGTTATCCACTTACTCTCTAGTACGGTTTCATTTCTGTTGCTACAATAAAATATCCTGACAAAAACCAACTTAGAGGAAAAGGGTTTATTTTAGGCTACAGCTCCAAGTTGTAGGCCATCACTGTAGGGAGGTCACAGCAACAGGAGCTTGGAGAAGCTAGTAATATCACACCCGCAGACAAGAGCAGAGCAAAATAAGTGCAAACAGAGTAGCTTGCACTCTTGTTGTTCCACTTTTACATGTGCAGGAACCACTGGCTAGGGAATAGTGCCTCCTACAGTGAACTAAGTTTTCTGACATCAATTAATTAAACTAAGAGAATCCCCCACAGATATGCTTATAATGTAGACAACATTGTGATGGTTTGAATGAGAATGTTTCCATAGGCTCAATATGTTTGAATGCTTGGTCTCCAACTAGCAAGACTTATTTGGAAAGGATTAGGTGTGCCTTTGTTGGAGGAGGTGTGTCATGGGGAGGAGGGGGCTTTGAGGTTCCAAAAGAGTTCATACCAGGCCTAATCTCTGTGTGTGTGTGTGTGTGTGTGTGGTTGCACGCGCGTGCAAGGAACTGCTGCTTGCTGTCTGTGAATCAGAATGTAAAGCTCTTAGTTTCTGCTCTAGCACCATGCCCGTCTGCTTCCTGCCATAATGATCATGGATTAACCAACCCTCTGAAACTATGAGCAAGTCCCCAATTAAAGGACTTCTTTAATGAATTGTGTTGGTCATGGTGCCTCTTATGCAGCAATAGAACAGTAACTTAGATACTTATTAAGATTCTCTTTCCAGGCAATTCCAAGTAATGTCAAGTTGAAAAAGAAAACCATCACACTCTCTTACAAGGCTGTTATGGGGATGAAATAAATGAACGTAAAATTCTAGAATGTTCTTGCAGTGTGCTAAGGACTACAGGAGCTTTTACTCTCTCTGGTCTGTCATTAAGTGCTTAAGACAACTTGGTGGTGGTGATACTCAATGCCTACAGTTTACACTCAGGAAACAGGTTGATAGAGAATGAAATAAGTCTAAGGACAAGTCCAGGCAGGGGAGACAGGAAGCCATGTGGGACTAGCTGGCAGAGTTGTACCATCTCTTCTGCCTCAGCGAAGGGCAGGAGATCAGGCTAGCTCAATAAGGCCATCTTACTACTATTCTGAACTCTCTATAGCTCGATCCGGGTCAGCCACTTGGCCAAAAAGAAAGGGAAATGGAATTGAGGACAGCATCACCATCCTGTGTGAGAGTCTGACCCCAGTGTTAAGCATCCCTCACCACACACACCACGTGTGCATACTGGAAATTGGCTGTGCACCACAGCTGTATTTAAGTGGCTCCTTCCTAAGACACTGTCAGAGGCATCTTCTGGCAGCCCTAGCAGTCCAGGTCTCATGCATCTATCCATCTGTCCTCCAGTCAGGAGCTGGAGGGTTTGCAATCATCCAATGTGTTATTCTCTTGGCATTTCCCAGAGAGTGGTACTGTGGTTTGGTAGCAAGGTTTGCTCAAGGACAGTGAGAATGTCAGTAGCCAAGACAGGCTAAGAACCATGCATCCTGAACTCTCTGGCACATTCCCTTCCCAAGCCAAGTTTACAGCTGTGTTGGGAGCTCTAGACACACCCAAACTCCTCCTACTGGGCTTATTCCTCTAACTGTCCAAAGGGGATTGGGGAGGCACTCCATCTTGCCCTGGGAGCCCAGAGTCTTGGTGGGTTTTCCCCAGAAAGCCCTATAGGTATGTCCCAAGCTTGTTGCCTGGCTGCCTTTTGCAGTATTAAGCCTGTGATCCCTTCCCCCTTCACCTGTTTTTCATTCCCTCTAAAGGTGACTTGGTGACAGGGTTCCACAAGGCCCCACCTCAAGCTTCGGTTATTTGTGATTTAATGAGGAG
This sequence comes from Alexandromys fortis, assembly GCF_014885135.2. Classification (NCBI taxonomy): domain Eukaryota; kingdom Metazoa; phylum Chordata; class Mammalia; order Rodentia; family Cricetidae; genus Alexandromys; species Alexandromys fortis. The sequence continues at coordinate 1,858,777 of NW_026068017.1, read as the reverse complement.
CCTTTTAATTATAACATCTGTTGTTTTAATTACCAAAGGAATTATAATGAGGCTCCCGGAGGAAGCTGAGCCCGTGCAGAGGCTGGGAAAGAATTCTCAACATCAGAGGGCCCGCCGGGTCCTTGGCACAGAGACTGCCACCAAGCGTGACCCGTCATGGAGAGCACTTCATCTTCATTTTAATTAAGCTTCAGGGGTGAGGCAGGCAGCCTCCCATCCGAGGGAGCTGAGCAGCAGGATCCGGAAGAGGCTCTATTTAGGAAGCCTTTGGCTCTGTGGTTGTGGAGGATGTAAAGGACAACCCATCCTCAATTCCTTGATGCTGGAAGAGGCAGACATTTGCCAGTCTAGAATGGGATGCAGAGGAGCCTGGCTTTCCCTGCAGCCCAGCTGTGGGACATTAAACAAAGCAGAAAATCTCAATTCTGTCCCGTAGAAAGTACAAGTGATTCTCCTGTGATATAGCTTTGTCTTAGGGTGTGTGAGGCCGGTTCACATCCATACACGCTGTGACATGAACAAGTCACCATGGACAGAGGGTCCTGGAAGGAAGTGGGGATGATGACTCTGTTGATTGCCAAGATACCAAGTTCATGGTGCTGACAAGGATGTAACTCTGAAATGTGAACCAGGCACATTCTTTAGCCCTTTCTGTAACCTACAGAATGCAGGTTTACTGTAATGTGTGATTTGAATAAATATTAATGTTTAAGTCTTGGATAAAAGAGCTTGTGTTTGTCTCAACAAACTAAGGAAAATCAAGACTATTTGGCAAATTAGGAAACAAATCTGATGTAGCTTATGAATTTATTGTCATTCAATAAATTTTGGCTGTGAAAAGACACAAATGTGTCTGTCTATCTTTCTGATGTAGTAGGCTCATCACAACCAGCTTCTAGACATAAGGAGTCCAGCCAAGGTCAGTGGAGTCCCAGGATGGTGGCACGTGACACATGGGCAATAAACACAATGATTGAATAGATTTATAGAAATTTCATGTACATTAAATGATGTACATCGTGTACACGCAATGTATACACTCCTCTGGGCTCTGAGGAAATTGAGAACTAAATAGGAAGCATATAACAAAATGGCTTTCTCCCCTATGAGATTTGGTAGAAAGATAGACTTGAAATTTTGAATAAAACCTGGTTTTCTAACAAAATTGCGGGCACTAACCCATGCCTATCCAGGTGAGAACATTGCGTAGATAAGGGAAAGAAAACAACCTGAGGAAACAGTCAGTCTGGGAAGCAAAGATAGCATTGCCAGAGAGACCAAGCTACTCACACTCAGCCATTTAACTTCACTTAACACCTGATGAGATTTTTCTCCCTTAGGGACGAGGGAATAAGGAATAGAGTAAAAAGCAAAACTATGGACCTATCCATCTATGAGTATAAAAGTTTCTGTTTCCATTTCTTATGTGTCTTGACTTTGGTTATATGAGGAAAGGATAAAAAGACCCCTCTTAGAAAGACCATGATGAAGAAGATGATGGTGGTGATGATGGCCATGATGAAGATAGTGGCAATGATGGTGATGATGAGGATGATGGCAGTGGTGAAGATGGTGATTCAATAGATGGTGGCAATGTGAGACTTTTCCTGGGGATCTGTTCACCAAAGATAAGGTACTAATGACAGACCATAGAAATAATTTCACCGAAGCCTAGCTTGGTGAACCAGGGAGCTTGTTGGTGTTTATTTGTAGAAGTTTGAATGGGGAGCTACATAGAAGCAAGGGTTACTCATAGGCAGCTGCATCACTAGAAATCTGCCCCAGTATAGATGACAACTCATGAGGGGTAAATCCCTGAGTTCCCGGTTCACAACGTATGGGCAGCTTGCTCATTTGTAGAGTCTCTTATTCTCAGCAAATGTTACTGTTTATATAATCTTTAGGAGAGTCCTTGTGAGTTTTGTCTATTACTTAGATCTAAAAAGCCTCCTTCCATTCATAGCAACAGGTGGGGGGAGAAGAGGGGATGGTGGTAAAGATGGTGATGGGAGAGATGGTCCTAATCGGGGAGACAGACCTGATAGGAGTGATGAGCCTCGTGGGAGAGATGGCAGTGATAGTGATGGTCATTGTTTTATTTATTTGTTTATTTATTTATTTTTGTTGAAAAGATTTCTGCCTCCTCCCCCCACTCCATGCCCCCTCCCTCTTGAGTCTGAAGAGCAGTCCAGATTCCCTGCCCTGTGGGAAGTCCAAGGTCCTCCCCACTCCATCCAGGTCCAGGAAGGTGTGCATCCAAACAGGCTAGGCTCCCACAAAGTCAGTTCATGCAGTAGGATCGAAACCTAGTGCCATTGTCCTTGGCTTCTCAGCAGCCCTCATTGTCCGCCATGTTCAGAGAGTCCGGTTTTATCCCATGCTTATTCAGACCCAGTCCAGCTGGCCTTGGTGAGCTCTCAATAGATCAGCCCCACTGTCACAGTGGGTGGGTGCACCCCTCGCAGTCCTGACTTCCTTGCTCATGGTCTCCCTCCTTCTGCTCCTCATTTGGACCTTGGGAGCTCAGTCCGGTGCTCCAGTGTGGGTCTCTGTCTCTATCTCCATTCATCTCCAGATGAAGATTCTATGGTGATATGCAAGATATTCATCAGTATGGCTATAGGATAGGGTCATTTCAGGTTCCCTCTCCTCAGTTGCCTAAGGTACTAGCTGGGGACATCTCCCTGGACACCTGTAACCCCTCTAGAGTCAAGTCTCTTGCCAACTCTAAGATGGCTCCCTTAATTAGGATATATATTTCCCTGCTCCCATATCCACCCTTCCTTTATTCCAACCATCCCATTCCCCCAAGCCCCCCATCCTCCCCTTCTCACTTTCTCACCCCATTTCCCCTTACCCCCATTCCACCCCACCCCCAAGTTTCCAGTTTTTGCCCAGCAATCTTGTCTACGTCCCATATCCAGGCGGATGACTATATGTTTTTCTTTGGGCTCACCTTCCTATTTAGCAGTGATGGTCATTGCGATGGGAGAATGTGGTGATGGGGGACACGGTGCTAATGGTCAGGATAGAGAGATGGTAGTGATGAAGGCAATAGTCATGATTGAGAGATGGTGGTGATCATGGAGGTGGCAATCATGGGGCAGATGATGCTCATGATGATTGTGGAGGGAGTAGAGATTGTAGTGATTGAAATGGTAGAGAAGATGGTGGTGATGCCAAGGATGTCCATGATTATTAAAAAAAAATGTCACTTTCCATCAGCAAATTCTACCAAAAATTCCTGCCAGTTGGTGGCTCTAGGGTCAAGCCAGCCAATCTACCAGTGAGCAGACTTTCCATGTTTGCTTTGTGCTAACCAAGGGATGGTTTTTCTGTGCCTCTGCCAGCAGCTTCTCAAGTGCACAAGGGTCACTTGTCACCTGCCTTCTATTGCATTTTCCCTTCTGCCTGGATGTTCCTCTCTGTCTTGCTCATCTTCACTCCTCTTTCAAGACTTAGTTTAAACATCTATTGACCAGTGAAACCTTCCTTGAGTTTACTTCATGGTCATAGGTCCTCCACCTTCAGGGATCCCCAAACATTCACCAATCAGAGATTACATCATATTCTCCTGACATCCCATTCACCCACCTGCTCCAGCCCCTTGAGGACTAAGAGTGTATCTTATTGCCCAGTGAATCATGCATTGAACATGACTCTTAGCAAGTGTCCAGGGATGTTTGAAAAGTCAAGCATTCAGTCCTGCCATTGTAAGGGGGACAGAAGCACTATCAAGGGGGCAGAGGAACTTCTGGTGTCATGTGAGGGCACCTGGATGGAGACTAAGCTGAGCAGGGCAATTGGTACAGAAACACTGACTTATCAACTAGCCCTTCTGGTTTGGTAGAAACTGACTTTTCTTTTTTTTTTATATATTTCTTTTTTTTTCTTTTTTTTTATTGAGAATAAGAAAAAAAGTTTCCGCCTCCTCCCAGCCTCCCATTTCCCTCCCCCCCCCCCCAATCTTCTCCCCCTCCCCCCTCTCTTCTCCCCCTCCCCCCACTCCTCTCACCCTCCCTCTCCTATCCAAAGAGCAGTCATGGTTCCCTGCCCTGTGGAAAGTCCAAGGTCCTCCCCCTTCCGTCCATGTCTAGGAAGGTGAACGTCCAAACTGGCTAGGCTCCCACCAAGCCAGAACATGAAGTAGGATCAAAACCCCTTGTCATTGACCTTGGCTTCTCATCAGTCCTCATTGTTCGCCGTGATCAGAGAGTCCGGTTTTATCCCATGCTGTTTCAGTCACAGTCCAGCTGGCTTTGGTGAGTTCCCAATAGATCAGCCCCACTGTCTCAGTGGGTGGGTGCACCCCCCGTGGTCCTGACATCCTTGCTCGTGTTCTCCCTCCATCTGCTTCTCATTGGGACCTTGGGAGCTCAGTCCAGTGCTCCAGTGTGGGTCTCTGTCTCTATCTCCATCCATCACCAGATGAAGGTTCTATGGTGATATGAAAGATATTCGTCAGTAATACTATAGGATAGGGTCAGTTCAGGTTCCCTATCCTCAGTTTCCCAAGGGACTAACTGGGTACATCGCCTTGGGCTCCTGGGAGCCACTCTAGGTTCAAGTCTCTTGCCAACACTAAGGTGGCTCTTTTAACTAAGATATGTGCTTCCCTGCTCCCCTATCCGACCTTCCTTTATCCCAATCTTCCTGTTTCCCCAAGTTCCCCCAATCCTCCCCTTCTGACTTTTCTTTTTAAAAGAAATTATTTTAACAAAAGGAAGAAGGGGGGCCTCACTCAAGAGGGTATTGACTTTCTGTAGTACATTTTATTAAGACTCATCAGCGCTGGAGGTCTCTGTGTCCTCTGAGGGGCCTGTTTGTGTGGAAAGCAGAGTTACAGGGAAATTGCATGCAGCAGCTATGTCCTTTGAAGCTTTTAAAGCAGCCAAGGCCAGCCAGCTCCTCGGTGCTGGTAGTTGAAGGATACAGATATGCCTTACTCTTGCCAGCTATCCAAGCACGGAAAGATCCTTCCTAATTACCCACATTAGGTAAATATCCTTCCACTAGATTCTTGTTTAGAGAATAGATGGATACTGATGAACGTGGTAGACAGATGCTAATGAACATGGCCTTGGAGTGAACTGATGCAGAGCCACGGCTATGCTTGTAATGGCTTGCAGTATTTACACTGATAATGTACACCCTATATAGACACAGACAGACAGACAGATGGTGCTGATGCCACACAGCAGAGGAAACTGCACATAGATAAGAATCCCTTCAAAGGGAGGCAGATATAAAAGAAATGCGGATTTAGATAGTGGTAAGATCCATGACATATTGGAAAACGAGGGCCACCAAACGTGTCATCTTCCCTAGCAATCTTCTGTCTTCCTGCATTAATTCTAGTGTACCTAATGCTCACAGGATACATTTTAATTTTCTACTCTTTGCTTTTAATTAAAATATGATTACATCATTTTCCTTCTTCTTTTGATTCCCTCCAGTATCTCCTGTATACCCATTCTTGCTCCCTCTGGAAATCATGGCCTCTTTTTCTTTGTCATTGTTTTACACAAGCACGCGTGCGTGCGTGCGTGCATGCGTGTGTGTGTGTGTGTGTTGAGTACTCAGTCCATTTCGTGATACTTATGTGTATACGACTTCAGGTGACTGGCTTAGGCAGCCATATTGTTGAGGTATCACAGGTGAAGTTTCCCTGCTATTTCTAGGAGACACAGTATCACAGTAGACTTCCTGGTCCTTGGGCTCTTAAAGTCTTTCTGACCTCCATTCCATGATGTACCCTGAGCCTTAGACTGCACCGTATTATATAAATCATGACCCAACTCTAAAGCCTAGTAGCCTCCTGGTCACACATGGAATAAAGGCCACCCTTTGGGTCACATTTGTGACTTGATTCATATTCTCCATCCCCCATCCTCACATACCCTATGCCACTCAGCTTCTGCAGAACCCATCCTCATCATCGTCACCACCACCACTTGTCCTTTTGGGACACTGCCTCTCTGGCAGACCCTGAACAAGGAGACTCATATGCATTTATCTATGTCACCTTCATAATTCCATAAAGATGACAGTTGGAAATCCCTCCCCTTGAAGATGAAGGCTTCAGATTGGTTAAATAATTTATTTGGAGCCACACAGTCTTTAAAGTGGTCAATGGTACTTGTACTGACCGCTTACCCTTGGCAGATGCTGTCTCCCAGCAGCGACTTTCCATCCCCACCTTCTTCACCTGCTGATCTCTGGCTTTGCAGTCTGGCCATCCTTTCTCTGATTTCTGACCTCACCTTTTCTGATCACACTACCTGGCTTTGTGGATCACACAGAAAAAAAATCTACTTGGTTAAATTTCTTTTTTCACAGTTGAGCAAGAAGTCCCAAGATTAAAAAAAAAAAAAAAAAAAAAAAAAAAAAAAAAAAAAAAAAAAANNNNATAATAAACCAACTGCTTGGCCTCATAGCTTAGAACATAGGTGGGTGGAATAAACAGAATAGGATGCTGGGTGGAAGAGGAAGTGAGGTCAGACTCTGCTCTACTCCCGGACAGGATGGACGGAGGCTAGAATCTTCCCGGTAAGCGCACCTTGGGGTGCTTACACACATCATTAGAAATGGGCTAGTCCAGGTGCGAGAATTAGCCTGTAAGGGCTAGAGATCATGGGCCAAGCAGTTCTTAAAGGAATACAGTTTGTGTGTTGTTATTTCGGGCATGAGCTAGCCAAGCGGCTGGGGTGTTGGGGACGCAGCCCCGCCGCTCCTATTTCAACACCGTGGAACATCTTCACTGCCCAGAACCCTGTGCTGGAGACTGTGGGAGTCCAAACAGAATCTGAGAGACACTCTCTAGGTTTGCACACAGATTGGAAGAGGGCATTCATTGCGGCTAAATGTCTCTAGTCTCCCTGTGGGCTTTCTGCTTCTTCTGCATATTGTTCAATTACATCGTTTGCCTCCTCTCCTGGATCATCTTACTGAGGTTTGTTAAAACATTGCCTTTGAAGCAACTCACTTCTGCTTTTGTCAATGCATTCCCTTTTATGTTTTATGTGCTGCTATTTGTTTTATTTTGCATTTGTTGCCAACATTATCTTTATTATTTCCTTCTTTCTCGTTTCCTTTTCTCTTGAAGATTGTCGAGTTGATTGCTTGGGCTGTGGGTTAGATGCAGCTGTGCTAATTCCCTAATAAGTGCATTCAGGACTACAGATTACTCCATCAGGAGGCAGGGAGATGGCACCAGATAAGCTCCATGTGTAGTGCTTTCAGAATTTCAACACACACTTTTGTTTATTTCTGTGGTGGTTTTCTTCTTTAACCCACGGATAATTTAGAAGCACACCTTTTAGTTTCCAAGCAAATGCTTAAGTTATCTCTTTGTTGTTGATTACTAATTTTATTGCATGCCGGGGAGAGGCTCTGTCTGGAATGAGAGTTTTTTGGAATGTACTGAAATCTCTTCTGTGGTCTGTACACAGACCATTTCCCCCAATATATTCTCCATTTCTCTGGTTCAAATGCATTTTTTATATGTGCACATAATTGAACATTTTTTCCAGACATGTTCTTACGTACCCCAGATGTCCTGGATGGGTTTTGTAATTGTTATTGTATTGTTGTTTTATTCTGTCTTTGCTGTTTTGTTGGGTTTTTTTTTTTTTGACAACTTGACAAAAACTAGTTATCTGGGAAGAGGAACTCAATTGAGAAAATTCTTCCACTAAACTGGCCTATGGGAAAGGTTGTGATTTTTTTTTTGATTAGTGGTTGATGTGGGAGGACCCCGCTCACTCTCGGTGGTGCCACCCATGGACTGGTGGTCCTGGCTTCTTTAAGAAAGCAGGGTGAGGTGAGCATCCAATCTGCCTAGGCTCCCACAAAACCTGGATGGAGGTGGGTGGTCCTTGGACTTCCCACAGGGCAGGGAACCCTGATTGCTCTTTGGACTGACGAGGGAGGGGGACTTGATTGGGGGAGAGGGAGGGAAAGGGGAGGCAGCGGTGGGGAAGAGACAGAAATCTTTAATTAATTAACAAATTAATTAATTAATTAAAAATAAATAAAAGAACAACAGAACCTTGCAAAAAAAGACTACTACTCAGTATTAAAAACAATCAATGACAAAATAAAAAATAAAAAAAAAGAAAGCAGGGTGAGCAAGATATGATGAGCAAGCCAGTAAGCAGCACCCTTCCATGGCTTCTGCATGAGTTCCTGCATCCAGGTTACTACCTTGAGTTCCTGCCCCAACTTCCCTCAGTGATGGAGAGTGACTTGACAGTTGCAAGATTTAATAAAACATTTCTCCCCAAGTTGCTTTAGATCATGTTTTTTTCACAGCAATAGAAACCCAAATTAAGATAACAATTGACATAGTTCATGGAATATTGCTGTGGCATACTTGATCATGTATTTTTTTTGAAAGATTGTGGTAGCCTCTGAACTTGGAGCTGGAAAATCTGGTAAGTGTTAAGGTTTAGAACTTAATGAACTATTGTGGCAAGTTAGAAGATGACATTGGAAACAATGAAGATTATGGTGGCCTGGCTTGTGGAGTTTCAGAGGGAAGTTTTCAGAGTCTCTCTTTTCTTAAATTGTGTTTATTGAGCATATTTTTTCCTCCACTTTCCTCCCTACCTCTTCCCTCCCCTCCTATGCTCTCTCATGGCTCCCATGCTCCCAATTTACTCAGAAGATCTTGGCTTTTTCTACTTCCCATGTAGATTAGATCCATGTATGCCTCTCTTAGGGTCCTCTTTGTTGTCTAGATTCTCTGGGGTTGTGATTTGTAGGCTGCCTTTTTTTTTTTTTTGCTTTATGTCTAAAAGTTGCTTATAAGTGAGAACATATTATATTTGTCTTGCTAGGTTTGGGTTATCTCATTCAATATGATGCTTTCTAGATCCATCCATTTGCCTGCAAATTTCAAAATGTCATCTTTTTTTGCTGTGTATACTCCATTGTGTAAATGTACCACATGTTTCTTATCCATTCTTCAGTCAAGGGGCATTTAGGTTGTCTCCATGTTCTAGCTATGACAATCAATGCTGCTATGAACACAGTTGAACATATGTCCTTGTGGTACAATTGAGCATCCTTTGGGTGTATACCTAAAAGTGGTATTGCTGGGTCTTAAGAAAGGTTATTCCCTAATTTTCTAAGAAATCACCATACAGAAATCCAAAGCAGCTGTACCAGTTTGCACTCCCACCAACAATGGAGGAGTATTCTCTTTACCCTACAACCTCTCCAGCATAAGTTGTCATCAGTGTTTTTGATTTTGGCCATATTTACAGGTGTAAGATAGAATCTCAGAGTTGTTTTGATTTGCATTTCTCTGATGGCTAAGGATGCTGAGCATTTCCTTAAGTGTCTTTCAGCCATTTTAGATTCCTCTGTTGAGAGTTCTTTGTTTAGGTCTGTACCCCATTTTTTATTGGATTATTTGGGTTTGTTTGTTTGTTTTGATGAACAATTCCTTGAGTTCTTTGTATATTTTGGAGATCATATCTCTGTCTAATGTGGGGTTGGTGAAGATCTTTTCCCATTCTGCAGGCTGTCATTTTGTCTTGTTAACTGTGTCCTTTGCTTTACAGAAGGTTTTCGGTTTCAGGAGGTCCCATTTTTAAACTGTTTCTCTCAGTGTCTGTGATGCTAGGGTTATATTTAGGAAGTAGTTTCCTGTGCTAATGTGTTCAAGTGTACTTCCCACTTTCTCTCCTATGAGTTTCAGTGTAGTTGGTTTTATGTTGAGGTCTTTAATCCATTTGGACTTGAGGTTTGTGCATGGCAATAGATATGGATCTATTTTCATACTTCTATATGTTGATATTCAGTTATGCCAGCACCATTTGTTTGAATATGCTTTCTTTTTTTCCATAATATTTTTTCTTCTTTGTCAAAACTCAGGTGTTCGAAGGTATGCAGATTAATGTCCAGGTCTTTGATTCAGTTCCATTGGTCCTCCTGTTTGTTCTTATGCCAATACCAGACTGTTTTCAGTACTGTAGCTCTGTATTAGAGTATGGAGTCAGGGACTGTGATGCCTCCAGAAGTTCTTTTATTGCATTGTTTTGGCTATTCTAGAATTTTGCTTTTACGTATGAAGTTGAGTATTGTTCTTTCAAGGTTTGTGAAAAATTTTGTTGGGATTTTGATGGGCATTGCATTGAATCAGTAGATTGCTTTTGGTAAGATTTCATTTTTACTGTGTTAATTCTACCCACCCAAGAGCATGGGATATCTTTCCTTTTTCTGATGTATTCTTCAATTTCTTTCTTCAAAGATTTAAAGTTATAGTCATACAGGTCTCCCACTTGTTGGGTTTGAGTACTCCGAGATATTTTATATTATTTGTGACTACTGTGAAGGTTGATATTTCTCTGATTTCTTTGTCAGCCTCTTTATCATCTGTGTAAAGGAGGAGCTACTGATTTTTTCGAGTTAATCTTGTATTCCGCTACATTATTAAAGGTGTTTATGAGTTGTAGAAGTTCCTTGGTAGAATTTTGGGGGTCGCTCATGTATACTATCATATACATAAGTATATATATCATATCATATACATCAGCAAATAGTGAAAGTTTGACTACTTCTTTTCCAATTTGTATCCCCTTGATCTCCTTTTGTTGTCTTATTGCTCTAGGTAGGACCTCAAGAACTATTTTGAATAGATATGGAGAGAGTGGACATCCTTGTCTTGTTCCTGACTTCAGTGGGTTTGCTTTGAGTTTCTCCCCATTTAGTTTGATGTTGGCTGTTTGCTTGCTGTTATTGCCTTTATTATGTTTCTGTATATTCCTTGTATCCTTGCTCTCTCCAAGAACTTTATCGTGAAAGGATGTTGTATTTTGTCAAATACTTTTCAGCATCTAATGAAATGAACATGTGGGGTTTTTTTTCCAGTTTGTTTATGTGGTGGATTACATTGACAGATGTTTGTATGTTAACCATCCCTGCATTCCTAGGATGAGGCCGACTTGATCATGGTGGGCGATTGTTTTTGGATTTGGTTTGTCAGTATTTTATTGAGTATTTTTACAAGTATTGTCCACTAGTAAGACTGGTCTGTTATTCTCTTTCTTAGTAATATCTTTGTGTGATTTGGGTAACAGGGTAATTGTAGCCTCATAAATAGAGTTTGGCAATGTTCCTTCTGTTTCTATTGTGTGGGAATAAATTTGGGGAGTATTAGTATTAGTTTCTCTTTGTGCTGAAACCATCTGGTCTAAGCTTTTTTTGGTTGGGAGACTTATGATGACTGCTCCTATTTCTTTAGCAGTTATAGTTCTATTTAGTTTGCTGATCTGGTCTTGTTTTAATTTTGGTAAGTGATATTTATCCAGAAAATTGTCCATTTCTTTTAAGTTTTCCAATTTTGTGGTATATAGGTTTTCAAAATACAACCTGCTGATTCTCTGGATTTTCTCCACATCTGTTGTTATGTCCCCCTTTTCATTTCTGATTTTGTTAATTTAAATATTCTTTCCCTACCTTTTGGTTAGTTTGGATAAAGGTTTGTCTTTTTTTGTTGATTTTTTCAAAGAACCAACTCTTTGTCTTATTGATTCTTTGTATTGTTTTCTTTGTTTCTATTTTGTTGATTTCAGCTCCCAATTTGATTATTTCCTGCCATCTAGTCCTCTTGGATGGGTTTGTTGCTCTTTGTTTTAGAGTTTTCAGGTGTTCTGTTAACTCACTAGTGAGGAATTTTGCATATGTACGTAAGTGATGCTGCGTGTCTATAAATTCTCAGATACACAAACAAGAGGAAATGTGTGACATTTGTCTTTCTGAGTCTGACTCATTTTGTTCAATATGATGATTTTCAGTTGCATCTGTCTTTCTCCTTGAGAGCTGAACACAAACCAATGTGTATATACATCACATTTTCTTTATCCACTCATTGATTGGCACCAAAGATAATTCTATAGCTTGGCTACTGTGAATAGTGCTGCAAAACACATGGATGCAAGTATCTCTGCCTGTGGTATGTTAACACACAATCCCTTCCATAATATCCTCATGATACGTGGCTCATCTGGTAGGTCTATTTGAATTCTTTGGCAAACCTCCATACAGATTTTCTGTAGCAGCTAGGTTAATTTGCATCCCTCTGAGAAGTATATGAGGGTTCCCCTTTCGCCACTTTCTCCCCAGTATTTGTTGCTGTATGGTTTTGTGATGACAGCCATTCTAACTGGGGTGAGATGGAATCTCAACATATTTTTAAGTTACACTTCCTTCATGCCTAAGGACATTCTTTCATGTGTTATCAGCCATTTGGACTCTGTCTTTTGAGAACCATCCATGCATTGACCCATTGATTTATGACAGGAGAGGCAATATTGCTCTTCTTAAGGGGAAATTTCTGGGAACTTTCACATGACACTCCCACTTCGGTTATAGTGGCTATTGAGTGGATACACAGTGTGCCTTGCTTCAGGGAAAGTGTTCTAGGTCATCATGAACCCTCCTAAGACCTTCATTGAATATGAAAGAAGGGAGGCTGGGTCCTGAGGCATCTCTCTACCTGGCTCAGCTCTGGGCATAAGCTTCAGATTTTATGGGAGACTACCCCTTTCCTGGTGGGTCTACCATGATATTACCACCAGCCAAGAAGAATTGGAAAAGCCAGAGGATAGTCCAAATTAGACCAGCCAGATTTATCTGCAGGGCCTTTGATTGTCAGATAGGGAACCAAGGGGGCAATGACTAGAGATTCTTTGTTTCTAAATCTAAAGCCCTGAAAAAAAATGTCTATTCTCTACTGCTCACTACATCTTTGGGAGCGGCTCACTACCCCATGTATTCCATGGCCTGTGCTACAGTTCAGCCTTCAGTCCAACGACCTATTCCATATCCTTCCAAACGGCTCCTTATTTTTTTTAAGTTTACTCAAAGTTCATCCCTGTATCTTGAAAATGGATAATGCTGACTGATGTTTCTCCAGATGTCATTTGTCTTGGCATTTGCACATCTGTGTCTTGAACTAGAAAAAAATCCCTCTGAGAGCACCTTCGTTTATCTCGCTGCACCTGCCCCACAAATCAACACTGTTCCCTTCAGAACTCTGTCAATGTTTGCTGAATAAATAAATGAGAAATTCTAGGTGATTCTGTGTGCAGGAAAGAAAGTCACTGAGCATCTCTGCTTCACTGTCCCTGAGGAAACTTATTGTTGGTACTATGGAATGGTACCCAGGAAGATGGTCCACGGACACCTCACTCCCCTCCTCATGCTCAGAAATGCCAAACAGGAGGTCAGTCTCTATGGAAAGCAGACTACTACCAAAGCTGCAACTATTGTTGATAATTTCCTAATTAAAGAAGAAGTTATCCCTAAAATTTATCTCCCCACCTGGACTTAAGAGTCAGCAGATTTGTCTCTATCGTGTGACTTTTTCTGGGACGATATGAACACATTTCTCTTTAACCCAGATCGGAAACTAATGACAGATGGACAAAGTGATTCCCCAGAAGTCTAGCTTACTTAATCAATGGGTTTGCTACCATTATCTACAGACGCATCACCAAAAAGCCCACTCCAGCATACTGATGATGCATGAGAGCTACATCCTTGAAGGCATCCTTGGGGCTCCCTGCACAGCTTGCAGGCAGCTCCACCAAAGAGTCTCCCCTTCCCCAGCAAATGTTTACTACTTAAATAACCTTGAGGAAAAGAAAGAAGAGGATTATGATTCAGGTAATTTTCTTAGCCTCCTGAGCCTCTTAGTTCAGGAAGTTCCGCACTGCCCTCCAAGAGTATTTCAATTTGGAGAAAATAACCCACAATCGTCTCAGATAATCACCATCTGGAAGCATAAGCTCCTCCCCCTCTCTCACCACCTGTACCTACTCTTGGGGCAATGGAGTTACCCTACACTGTTCTAAGTCACTTTCGCAGCCTGTTGTAGGAAGAGGGCAGCTGACCCAAGATACACCAGTCATTTCTCTCTACCAGGAAGTTCTTACCGCCATTGAGCAATGCTGGCATCTTGGCTGCTGGCAGGGACAGAGTATGTAACTAAAATGAGGGGAAGTAGGCCATTCTTCCCAATGACAATTATTTAAAGACATGAGGAAAGTCAGTCTGTAGATAAAGAGGGAAGATGCAGGTGCTGAGTGCGAGCAAATAACAAGAGAAGCCTGTTCTCCTTCCAGGTGGCTTTGTGGGTACCAATTCTGGTCTCCTGAGCAGCGCAGTGGGATGCTCGGCCCTTGAGTCAGCTCTGCAGTCCACCTACGAATGCGTGAACAGAGGGAGGACTTCTGAGAATGAATGTACAGAATGCCCCTCTACATTCTTGGGCCAGGCTGGCACTGGTTCTTACGCCCTAACAAAAACACCTGCTCTAGGTCAAGCCTTAACTTCATTCTTGTTTTTATTTTTAATTATGTGTATGGCTGTGTGGGTTTATGCACATGAATACAGGTGTCCAGGAGGCCAGAAGTGGGTGTTGGATGTCCTGAAGCTGTGAGTCACCTGATGTGGATGTGGAAACTAAATTCAAATCCTCTATAAGAGCACTACACTATTTTAAACACTGACATGTAGTGAGATTCTGTGATCTAGCGAGTAAAGCTTGCCTGAAGGTCAGAGTGCAGAGATAAGCCGCTAGTTAGCCACAGAGGCCAGGCAGTGGTGATATACACCTTTAATCCCAGCACTCAGGAGACAGGCTTGTGGATTTCTATGAGTTCAAGGCCAGCCTGGGCTACATGAGACTGGGCTACGTTGTCTAAAAGAGAAACAGAGCTCACACAAAGATGATCCCAGCACTTGGGATCCCACACCTTTAATCCCAGCACTAGGGAGGCAGAGACAAGAGTGATACAGCTGGGCAGAGAGAGGGATATAAGGTGGGAGGAGACAGGAGTTCAGACTGAGTCTGAGGTTTCGTAGATAGAGCGTTTAGTCTGAGGATTCGTAGGGACAGGATCGCCCATTTGTTCTGAGGATTCAGTAGAGGTAAGAACTCTTCAGTGGCTGGATGCTCTGCTTCTCTGATTTTTCCGGCATTAAGCCTTATATATGACTCCGGGTTTTTATTATTAAGACCAATTAGAAATTGTGCTACACTGAGTCGTCTCTCCAGATCTCTCAATCTCTTTTAAAAATGGATGCTTTTGATTGAAATATAATTACATTCCTTTCCCCCTCCCTTTCTTCCTTCTAGCCCCTCCTAGCTACCATCTCTCTAATTCCTCCTATCCTCCCCTCAATTTGATAGCCTCTTTCTCTTTGATTATTATTATTACATATGTACATACGTGCACATGTATATATGTGTACAAAATATATATAAATACAACCTGTTGAGTCCAATTTTATTTTTAGACAGACCTTCTGTACATAGCCTTGGCTATTCTAGAACTCACTATGCAGACCAGGCTGGCCAGGAGCTCATATAGAACCTGCCTCTGCCTTCCAAATGCTGGGGTTAAAGGTATGTGCCTCCACGCCCAGCTGCTGAGTCCATTTTGTTGTCTGTGTGATTACAGTTTGGGGACTGAACACCCTGCACTGGACAAGCAATAAGGGGGCTCATCCCTGGAAAAGGCTAATTCTCCTTCTCCCAGCATTCATGAGTTGCCTGCAGTTCTATGTCTAGGGGTGTGACTCTCTCAAAATTTTCTCCCTTCTACCTAATGAAATCCTTCTTAAACATTTTTGTTTCCACTTTGTCCTTGGTTCCCTGCCTCCATCCTGCCTCTGGTCTGACCTGACTCTACCCCAAGTTGCCTTTTACTCAGGTTCCCAGGCAAACCTCACTATGTCAGTGTCCCTATATGGAGAAAGAGGTGGCCTAACAGGCTTATGATTGCTTTACTTAGCTCTGCTGACCCCATAGATCTTCCTATGATTCCCTGCTCTCGCATGAGTCCATGCTAGAGAGCTGTAAACTCTGCACCCTCCCCAGTGACACCCTGCCTCCCTCCAGCCGAGGGATTCACAGGGATAAAGTGGAGTCCACTCCATGGAACAGCTCCAGCCTCCTTCATGCAGCTTTGGGGTCCCGCCTCCCCAGAACAGTACAGATTTCCTGCAGCTGAATCCTCTTGACATTTTCAATGGTAAAATAAATTTGATTTGCAGAAGCCATGGAGGAACCGAGGCGATGTGATTTCCAAAATGCACAGTGTTATTGGGTATGATAAAAGACTGAAAGAGTCAGTAAATGCAGCAGTTTAGTAACTGTTACAAAAAAAAATCAATAGCCATGCCATCTGCCGGGGCAGAGGAGGAGGCTGGATGGATGGTGGGCATGAGGGAGGATTCATGGCTGAACTCGGGATGCACACCCAGCCGGAGCCCACAGTTCCTCGTTCCCTCACTGACATGCAGACACATGAATTCACACCCTGCACGCCTGTGTGCAGACACACCACAGGCTCTCCACTGAACACCATGACTGGTGCATCATCATTGGGGAGGGAAAATGTGCTGGATGCTGCTAGGAGGATTTGCATGTTCCTATCCCACTCACCATTTGCTGAACAATGGTGAGGTAAGCAGATTATTGTTACCACGGATGAAGAAACGGAGGCACCAAGGTCTTTCTAAAACTTGCCCAAAGCTATCCCAGCTGAGGAGCAAGAAAGCTAAAGGTAGAGCCATCTACCATAGACATCTCAGTGAGCATGAAGGAGTGCATTTTACTTTCTGGTTTAACTGAGATGTGGTTGTCTTATACTAAGCCTCCCACTTTTGACATATGCATTGGATGAGCTCTGGTGTGTGCGCCCGCACAGCCAGCTCCACAATCGAGACCAGGAACATGGATATCCTGCAGCCCAGGTTTTCTTGGGCTCCCTGTTTATCTCTCCCTCTGACCCACACCTCTGCTTTCTGTTACTACAGGCTAGCTGGTATTGTCTAGAGTTTTGTACAAATGGGGTTACATCTCATGCTCTCTCTGTACCCACAGAAGAATACCTATGGCCACACCACAGGACCTTCCTCCCGAGACAAAGCCAACTCTGTGAAAGTGCTCACACTTGTGTACATGATTTCCAAAAGTCCTTGCCCTTGCACCTCCACACCCACTCCTCTGCCCCTCCCCATGACAAGACACACAAGTCCCGGCACCTTACCATGTCTGTCAATCTATCTTGCTCCTCTGAAATCATTTTGCCAATAGTTTGGTTCTCAACAGTTTGGTAGCAAAGCCTTGTGACTTCTTTCTCCTCGAAGTTCACATGACTGGTGCCTTCTTCACATGGACCCCAGCACAGTCTATGAAGCACCTACTGCCCTCAGCACTGGGTATGCAGCAGACCAAGCCCTATTTCCTGCCTCTGTGAAATTTAGTCTCCTTCCAAGACAGTATGACCACCCTGTGCTGCGGAACACAGAGAAGGCTCGGAGAGGTCAGACTGAGTGGCAGAGCAGGGAATATTTCTCTAAGGAAGAACCATGGGTGGTGATATAAGGTGCCAAATGGAAGCTGAGTGAGAAGGACCGAGCACGCCCTGTTGTAGAACAGTGGGCAGAGATGGGCTGGTTCAAGCTCTTGATTGATCAACAGCTTTGATAGAGCAGGATGGGGGATTGGTACTATTTAAGGCCACATTCCAGTTACTGCAAGGACAGTGACATCCAGCCAGTGTTGCAAGCCATCTCCCTCTCGGTTGTCAGTCGGATGCACACTGGGTTGCAAATCCAGAACAGGGTTCCACTGCCAGAGAATCCTAGATAATTGTGGAGGATGGAGTTTGCCCCAAGCCTTTGGCATTGTGAAAGCCTCTCCAGTGATTGGCTAATTCACTGTCTAGTTTGAGAGACACTGAGTTCATTTTCCTCTAATCGTAGGATAGTTACCACATAGAGCACCAGAAAGCCAGCTTTCCCTTGCTGTGATAAAACACCAGAGAAATCAACCTAAAAGAAGTAAAGGAGGGTGGGGTGACCTCTCATTCAGTAAAGTGCTTGCCTTGCAAGCACGAAGACCTGTGTTTGACCCTCAAAACCCACATTACAAACCTAGGCACAGTGACATGGATTTGTAATCCCAGCAGTGGGGAAGCAGAGAGAGGATGACCCTTAGGGGCTTGCTGACCAGCCAGCCTACCTAACCAGTGGCCTGTCTCCAAAACAAAGTGAATGGTATCTAAGGAATTACACCTGAGGTTCCACCACACACACACACACACACACACACACACACACACACACACTCACACAAACACATACACATTGCGGGGGTGTTTTGTTTTGACACACAGCTTCTGAGGGCTCAGTGCACACTTGCCATTGGTTTGGGGCCTATAGTGAGGGAGAATATCAGAACAATGGTAAAGCAGGAATGCTCATTTCATCCTAGCTAAAAAGGAAAAGCCATAGAGGAAAGAGCCAGGGAGCCAGGCCCCAGTATCCCTCCAAAGTTATGCCCTCCAATGACCTAAGTCTCTTCTGATAGCCCACCATCTCCCCATAACACCAAGAGCTGAGGACTAAACCTGATACACATGGGCTTTTGAGAGACACTCATGACCCAAACTGCAGCATCCAAAATGAAGAAAGCCCAGAGGCCTGTGGAAACCTAATAGCCCTGATCCCATCTTCCTGCAAATGCCCTGGCAGAAATGTAACAGAACGACCTGTCGATTAGATGTCAGTGAACTGTCAGAGAGGGCAGGGTCTCATCAGCCGTGAATCGCATCGTCACATAATGAAGTAGAAGAGTAGATAATGGATAATGGTTTTCTTACCAATATCGGATATGTGAAGTCTTTGGGTTTACTAGTAACTCAGTATCAAGATAATTAGGTATCCGTTAGGAGAATTAAACACCACTTACATTTGCCTCTGTTTTCCCAATCTTCGTAAGAGTCTCCCCTCCCACTCTGTCCTCCTCCTTTGGTGGCCAGGGCTGTTGCTTATTTGGGACAATACATCTCATGCACTGGCAAATAGCAGTGGGAAAGAAATCCCCCGAGGCTGCCACGGAAGCCAGAGGCTACTGAGTTCTCTTCCGCTCCACAGACCCGACTGGAAGCAAAGTCTCGTCCAATGCATCATCTCTGCTAAGCCCTTTCACCTGTATTATGTCTTATCCCTCATTAATTGAATTGCTTCATAATTTCCTCAATGCCAAGTCATGTAAACCAGATTATTTTAATAACATCGAATTCCAGCTCCCTCATAAATGTTTCCAATGTGTGGAAATTACACTGAAGCCAGAGGCTCTTTGAACCTCACATGGAAAAAGGAGTCATTGATTCTGGTCATTGAGGATTGATGGACATGAGTCTGGAGCACTCTAATGTGGCTTTGTGCTGTTGGAGGAGGAAGGGTCCATGCAGGCTTGAAGAGACTTCATCACGGAGTGAGAGATTCAGGCTGCAAAGCAACCTTGACCCGTGAGATGAGCAGTCCCACTGAAGACAAATGGGTCAGGTACAGTTTGAAATGGCTGAAAAATAAGGAAGGAGGGCATGCATGGCGGAGCTGAGGTCATCTGATGAGCAGGTTAATGGCTCCTAAAGATATGCTCGGGGGTGTGAGTGTCCTTCCCTTCCAGGATTCTTTAATCTTGGGGTGGCTGAGATATTGGAGGGGAGGGGCCCTGTTTTCCTGTGCCTACATACTAAGATTCACAAACAGTCTAGAGAGTGACACTCT
Source organism: Alexandromys fortis (assembly GCF_014885135.2). NCBI lineage: Eukaryota > Metazoa > Chordata > Mammalia > Rodentia > Cricetidae > Alexandromys > Alexandromys fortis. Next base: position 1,839,178 of record NW_026068017.1, on the reverse strand, counting down.
GTTCAAGAAAAAAAGAGACATCTTCATATTTGCTTCCCAGAACCTGTGTTGACTTGTAGCTGTGCATCCCTGCTGGAGACTGGGAAATCATCGTGGTGTGCTATCTAGGAACACGGGTTCTCGACAGTTGTTCTTGGAGAAAGCTGTGAAATCGTCATTAACCTGCTACAAATCTTTGAACCTCTAAGGGGTAAGGGTTCTCTGGGAGCTCACACTGAAGGTCTGAAGCACCCTGTCATGTAGCTCAGAGACTCTCACATTCTGCTAGCCTTGTTTGGGGAGGGCTCAAGAGGAATATGGTGGAGTCTGCAGAAAAATCTTGCTACTTCTGCATCAGCATGCTATGCGTGTGTTCTGGAGAGTGAGCCCAGCTCTGGGCAGTTATTTCAGGAGGAAACCTGGTTCAGGGAGAGCAGGAGGATGTTACTAACCTGCTTCACCTCTAGGAAAGAGAACTAGATGAGCCCATGAAGATCCTTGGGGTGAAGTTATCAGAGACAGGGGAGCTTGACCTGCCACCCCACACCTATTGGCTGGGGTTTCCTTTGGGAAAAGCCCAAATTCTCAGTAATAGTCATGTCATATTTAGTAACTGCTGTTGTTCCAACAGGCAATGTGAGTGATGGCCTTCTGTGTGGGTATCAGGGGTCCAGCCCCTCGGAGCTGAGCAGGTCTTCACTCTGATTGCACTGTGGAGTTGCCAGGGAGGGTTTTTGGTGTCTGCATGTGGCTGTGTCCTCGGGAGTTGCTAGCCTCTCTTTGTAATATTCTTTGTTTCTTCTTTTCTAAGAACAAGGAGCTGTTAGGAAAGTGTTTCCTCCAGGTGGTGGTAGTTCAGGTGTGGGGGCCAGCTATAATAAACTAAGTCTGGGCAGTAACCCAAAGGAAGTTCTTTACTTCCAACCATTATCACCTGGGACTCTGGCCATCAATGAATTTAACTGGAGGCTGGAGTCTCAATAGTTTACCCTGAGGCAATGCCTTGCTGCAGGAGGAACCACAAGCTGAGATCACCCGACCCTTACCCAAGAACAGACTGTTCAAAGAAAATGCCTGGCATTCCAAGCACTGTAGATAGAAACACCTGCCAGCGCACATTCACCAGGACACCCTAGACAAATGTCAGCCAATCAGGGGTCTTAAAGACTCAGAAACCCCTCACCCCTGCCTTTACTACTATAAAACCCTATTCTAATTGAGCTCAGGGCTCTCCAGTTATTCCAATACACTGGACATGCAGAGAGACGGAGTTTGCAAACTTGATTAAAATAAAGGCTCTTTGCTTTTACATACGGGACTCTTGGTTTCCTTGTTGCCTTTTGGGGGGACTTCGCAGATTTGGGCATAACACAGGGCATCCCTGATTGAAATTATCTGTGCTGGTGACACTGAAGCTTCCTATGAGCCACCGTGTCCCAGACAGCAGAGAGACAGCTGAGCAGGATACGCAGAACAGAGCCCATGGAGCCTGTTTTTGAAGACATTTGTGATTCGCATTGTTGGGTCTCCAAGGCTCAGCTGGGATTCAGTGTAAGGGCTTACAACTGACAGCAACTGAGTATTTAATCAGGATGTAACTTCGCTTGCTCATACCAAAACGGGTTACTTTCTGATAACCAGGTGGTGTTAGCTACTATTATTTAAAACTGAGACTGATGAATGTAAATAGCCTCACCCCAGCTCATGATAGGGTCAGGATGAGAGTCTGTGTAGCATGTCTCATCCCCAATCCCCATTTTAGCGAACTGTGGTGTTTCACAATTCCCTGGGCAGCACCTATCACAGAAGAGGCTCCGCTGTCAGAATGTGGATTAGAGAAGTATGACAGGGAGTTGGAGGCAGGGCTCAGGGACTCGATCATGGATGGCTAACAGCTAGAAGCCAAATCTGACTAAAGGAACACCTGAAAAGGAAAGAAGGCTAGGAGATGCCTTTGGAGGCGCAGACTCCAAGAAAAACTAGGGAACGTTGGCATCCACGCTGGAGGACCAGGGGTCAGTAAACAGCTGGCGTCTGAGCACTTCCATGATGGCTTGCTCCAATTCCAGTGGCGTGTAGCTGGGGTGGCCCTGATCACAGTCCAGTAATCCCGACAGAAGCACCTGGTGGCTTCTAGCCAGCTAAACGCTCACTCCTAGTAACAGGCTACATCTGGACCAAGGGTGATTTGGAAATAACCCAGCTGAGTCCACACATGACCTGGGTCTCACCTAGAAACAGTATGATTGAGCGATGGATGTAGATCAGCCTGTGAGACAGACAGTGGACAAGGTTGACCAAGGACAGTATTGGCTTGCCCATAAATGACGTGGCAAAGAAAGATCCAGCGTAGAACGTGGCAGAAGTGCCGTCACAGTCTTAGGATTTTTGCCCAAGGAACTGCAGGTGACAGGGCCATGGGAGCAGGAAGTAGAACTGAGGGGACAGCAGGAAGCAGCTGTGGGACAGTATACTGCTGTGTCCCTGCTTGTGCTGGGCCATCTTGGAATGAACTCTGAAAACAGCAATTCCTCCAGGCCTGCCCCACCCTAAGTGTCCTCTGGAATGGGAGAGGAGCCTGAGCAAGAAGCAGTCCCTCCCGTATAAATCAGGGCTAACCTGTGCTGATCGCTTGCTCCCTAAATCAAGAAGCTGTCAGGTTTTCTGGGTGAAAATCAATCTTGCTGTCCCTGTAGTAAATACCATAATCCTTTTCCCAGTGTGGTTTAGAGAATGTAACTGCCATGCTCATGATTTATTCGAAAATATTCTGCCAGCTTGTGTGAATGAGTGGAGGAGCCGACACACTTTGAAGTGGAGGTCAGGGCACTTGCAGCACCGAGGGTCTCCTCCTCACGGCGCATGCTCCAGCAGGCTGCAAATCCCCTCCCAGGCCCCTCACACAAGCCACCTGTAGCCACCAGGACAAGAGGGCATGGGAACTGAGGGGTGAGCAGTCACACACCAAATAGCCCTTCCTTAGCCAATCAGGCACAAGTCACAGGCAGCCAAGCCAACCAGTAGGTAGCCAGTTCTCTCTGATCTTCTTTTGGTGGAAGTCATCTCTGGAATTCTTCTTTTTATATTTTTGATATTTTTTCTTACTAATCAGCAAAACAAGAGTATATTCACATTACAACTGAATCAAAAAAATACAGGAATTTTCAGGAAGAAAAACTGAGACTCTCCCTTCGACACTTTCCACCCTCTTGAGCTCCCAGATTCCTAGGCTTCCAGGGAGAGCACTCTTCAGCATGTAAGCACTTATAAATCCGGCTGCATTCAGAAACATATAAGCCTTTCTCATGGAAATAGATTCACTTCTTTACATATCAGTTATAATGTACCTGCGTATACATTATGTATTGTTTGTGTATGTGAGAATGTGCATATATATTAATTTTCTCATCACCATGACAAAACACTTGACTTACACATCTTATAGGATGGAACTCACTCTGGCTCCCACTGTCAGAGGTTGCAGTTCATCCTCATGGACAGAGCAGCTCACCCCAGTGGGGTGGGGGCCCAGGGAGTGCAGCGAGAAAGCCCTTTGTGAAAGTCACACCATGGTGCCTAGGAAAACATGGAAAAAATGCCTTTTCTGCAAGCCCTCCCCTTTTCCTCCTTTATTCCAGCCAGGGCCCCAGCCTCAGCAAGGGTTCTATGCACATTGAGGGCAGTGCTTCCTGCTAGTTAGCTGTCTGGGGAGCTGCTCCTAAACCCAGAACGTGTGTTACCATCTCCTAGACTCTCTGCAGTTCAGTCAAGCTGGCAGTCAAAATTGACCATTACAATATGTCACTTTATACATAACACTGTAGCTTTTCTACATATGTATATATGTGGGCACGTGCACACAGGCGCGCACATTCACAGACAAGTGATCAGGAAGCAGAAAGAGGCGGGTGCTAGAGCTCCCATCCCTTTTTTCTCTGTTTCTCATTTGGGACCCCAGCCCACCCACGGAAAGGCACTGCCTGCCGTTCAGGGCAGATCTGCCTCCTTGCTTAATCAGTACTGAAAATGCCCTCACGGGTAAACCCAAAGATGTGCCTCTCCAATGTCCTAGGTTTCTGCCTCTGGATCCAATCAGATTGGCAATCAAAATTAATCATCACATTAAAATATTTCCTATCACTTTCCTGCTTGTCTTTTAATCTTGTTGTGTCTTCTTTGCTTGGATGTTGTAAATATTTTATGAGTTTAGTTCTGACCGGCTTTTCATTTATGACTTCTGTATTCTTTGGCTTGTGTGGAACGCCTTACTGCCCCAGGCTTCCCGTACTTTGTGCTAAAATTTCTATGCTTCTCCATCTCAAAATCACTCAGCCTGCAGCAGCTCTGCCATCACTGTCACACCCTCCCTCCACACACCAGCCTATAGCGCCCAGGAGCCTGGGGAGACGAGAGAGAAGACCTGGGAAACAAGACAGGAGTAATTCCTTCTTCCGGAAGAGGTGGGAGGCAGAGGTCAGCCATTGGAGTGCAGCCTGGCTCCCATCTGGTGATAGAGTCTACAGGAGAAACTGGAGTATGCAGCTGTCCCAGAGCAATGGAGGGAGGCAAGCACCTCGAGCAGCCCTCTCGCTGCCTCCTAAGCAGCATGTGGATCCTTCTCAGGGCAGGTGCACTGGATGCTCCTGGACTCTGTGCCTACTATGTTCTAGCTAAGGAAATGGCCGAACCGTCCAGGGTCTCCCAGGTACTGTGCATAGAATGAGCCAATGGATATGAGGGGCAGAGAAAGAAAAGGTGAAAAAGAAGAGGGCCGCACGCAAACACTCCCCGCCGCACTGTTTGAACCTCTAGAACAGTGGGCAGTGCTGCTCTAGAACTGTGGCTACAGATGCTCTAGAACAGTGGGCGGTGCTGCTCTGGAGCAGTGGGCAGTGCTGCTCTGGAATGGTGGGCAGCGCTGCTCTAGAACGGCGGGCAGCGCTGCTCTAGAACTGCGGCTACAGCTGCAAACAGAACAAGACAGGCATGGACCTGCTTGGGGAAGCCACAACCCAGGGAAGGGGTACATTTTGCATCCTATACTAGGTAGCAAGTGTAGTTATGAGGACAGATAAGTAGCAATAACCAACAAGTACTGTGAGTTTATTACAAGCCCATCCATGTGTCGATACATTAGCCTTTCAAAGAATGCCACTAAAGAGAATTATCATTTCGATTTAACACTGAGACACTGAGGGTGGAGAGTGCGTGTGGGGGCCACCTAACGCCTGGCTGGGATCTGCTTCTGTACCCCACTTCCCAGGTACATCTCAGACAGGCTCCCAGAGGCCATGCACTTCCTCCAAGCCCTTGATGGTGGGGCCTGCAGCTGGGGCTGAGGAAGAGGAAGCACAGCTTAAGAAGCTTAGAGCTGGGCTCTGGATTCAAGCTTTCTAGAGCTGAGATGCCAGGCTCTCCCCAGTCCCATGCATTGACAAGGTGAAAGACTGTAGTGTGGGGGACTGGTCACCCTGTGGAGGAGATGTTACCAAGCTGGATAGCCAACCTACACGTGATGCTGAGAGCTTACAGTATCCTAGCCCTGCGGTAAGTACTCACCAGTCCTGATGAGGATGTATGCCTTGGTAACCTCATATAATGCAGGCAGGGTGGTCACTAGCTCAGACTCAGAAGTTCAACCACCTGGCTCTGCTCCCTGCTCACTGTGTGACCTTGAACACATTCCTTAGCCTCTCTGTGCTTATTCTGCATCCATTAAAGAGAGAACAATGGATATCATTGGTGTTTTTTATTTGATCCTACTTCAAGTTCTGGCTTTGTGGGAGCCTAGCCAGTTTGGATGTTCACCTTCCTAGACCAGGATGGAGC